>NC_086006.1:11766964-11886964 GCF_030014385.1 Trichomycterus rosablanca | reverse complement strand
GGTCATAAGCCTTGCCTTTCTTGCATCAGACATTCAGCTGATCCAAATGGCCAGATATTTCCAGTTTGGATTTGTCCCAGAACTCTGCAGGCTAATCCAAATTTCTTCTGCTGTATTTCAGTCGACTCCTCCTGTGCTACTTGGTCAATGGCAGGCGTTGTGGAGCTTTAAAGTCCTTGGTTAAGAGATATTTTTAGGGTTGCCACTGACACATTTGTCCCAGTCTTCATCAGGTCATCCTGTACGTCTTATGCAGTATGTTTTTTTTACATTGTCCTGATAAGATTGCTAAAGCTTCTGGATAAACAAATTGGCTTTCTTTGTTAGCAGTAGGTTTTAAGATGAGCAATATAATGTAGAAGTAGAAAAACTGAGCTATTGATTTTTTCTTTGGTTGTTTGAATATTTCAGTTTGCAGCTGTGTGTGTGTATTCATCCATCAATCTATTCATGCAATAGGTAAAACATGAGGCCCACTTCCAAAAATGTGCATGACAATCCCTGGATCATAGCAGTTCTGCACAGCATTAGATTAGATTAGAGATATACACTGATCAGCCATAACATTAAAACCACCTCCTTGTTTCTACACTCACCATCCATTTTATCAGCTCCACTTACCATATAGAAGCACTTTGTAGTTCTACAATTACTGACTGTAGTCCATCAGTTTCTCTACATACTTTTTAGCCTGCTTTCACCCTGTTCTTCAATGGTCAGGACCCCCACAGAGCAGGTATTATTTAGGTGATGGATCATTCTCAGCACTGTCGTGACAATGACATGGTGGTGGTGTGTTAGTGTGTGTTGTGCTGGTATGAGTGGATCAGACACAGCAGCGCTGTGCTGGAGTTTTTAAATACCGTGTCCACTCACTGTCCACTCTATTAGACACTCCAACCTAGTTGGTCCACCTTGAGACGATCGCTCATCTATTGCTGCTGTTTGAGTTGGTCATCTTCTAGACCTTCATCAGTGATCACAGGATGCTGCCCACGGGGTGCTGTTTTTTTTGGTTGGTGGACTATTCTGTCCAGCAGTGACAGCGAGGTGTTTATAAAACAAAGCACTGCTGTGTCTGATCCACTCATACCAGCACAACACACACTAACACACCACCACCATGTCGGTGTCACTGCAGTGCTGACAATGATCCAGCACCCAAATAATACCTGCTCTGTGGTAGTCCTGTGGGGGTCCTGACCATTGAAGAACATGGTGAGAGGCTAAAAAAGACTACAGTCAGTAATTGTAGAACTACAAAGTGCTTCTATATGGTAAGTGGAGCTGATGGACAGTGAGTGTAGAAACAAGGAGGTGGTTTTAATGTTATGCCTGATTGGTGTATGTTAGGCTGATGGTAGATACCCATGCAAATCTTGATGCAGCAGATATGATCTACCTTATCTGCATGGAGAACTGAGTGACTTTGTTAAGGGCCAAATCATTATGACCAAGCGACACGGTTAAAGTGTCTTCAAAACAGAGGCTTGTTAATGCCAAAGGGCTTGAAGGCTATGGAGTCTGGCATGAACCAACAGTGGTACTACTGTCCGTCAGATTGCAAATGTTAATAATAATACTGGTGAATATGGCACAAAATAGTGCACTGAACCCTTCTGTGTGTGGGGCTTGGCACCTCAGGTCTTTTTCAGATGTGTTGTGTAGTGTAATAAAAAAACTGAAGTGTGTGATTTGTAAATTTAATTGGATCTTTATTTCACAGACAAAAGGATAAAGAAACGATTTTATGTATTTTCAATGATGATTCTATTTGTTAAACTCAGAAATTGATGAAACACACATAAAATCTGCGACAGAGACATGTTTACCACTTGGTCACATAACCCTTTAATTATACTTTCTATTTGTTTGTGAATTGAAGATACAATATATTGTTATTTTGCCCATTCTTGCTGTATGCAAGACTTAAGCTGCTCTACAGGCCATGGTTGCCATTGTCTGATTCACTTCTTCATGAAGCACCACACATTTTCAATAGGAGACAGATCTGGACTGCAGGCAGGCCAGTCAAGCACAAGCACTCTGTTTCTACAAAGCCATGCTGTTGTAAATTATGCAGAATGAGGCCTGATGTTTAACTTTTAAGGTAGGCTGTGAAAAACGGGGTAAGTGAAATTAAGCACATTTGCCCGTGAATTTAGTAGGGCCCTAGTCATAACCCACTATGGCGCAGCCAGCATACAA
Source organism: Trichomycterus rosablanca (assembly GCF_030014385.1). NCBI lineage: Eukaryota > Metazoa > Chordata > Actinopteri > Siluriformes > Trichomycteridae > Trichomycterus > Trichomycterus rosablanca. The sequence goes on along the minus strand of NC_086006.1, from coordinate 11,884,756 downwards.
ATGCCAAAGGAACAGTAGTGGAAGACTTCATCATCAAAAACAACCTCAGTCTGTTTAATAACCAAACAAACGCTTATTTAAACCGTGGATGCTAAACATACCCCGCAATAGACTTGACCAAATGTAAACCTAAACTACTACTTCGATTCATGGGGAAGGTCTGGGACAGTCTTTCTGGAAGTGCCCACTTTCCAATTATTATAACACCAGAAAGAATAGAAACACAACAAAGAAGCCAGCAATGTAAAGATGAAGAGATTATGAGCCTATCGAATCTCAGCTCTGCCTTGCCAGCTGAAGGCTAAACGGCCACATGAGCAACGATTGGCCGGTTGTTCGGGTGGGCGGGTCTAAGTCGGATATGGGTCTCTCTCGGTCAGACTGGTGCAATTACGACCTCTGCTGGCTGATTAGAGGCGCCTGCATAGAGATGAGGAAGGTGTGCTCTTAGGGTGTGTCTCTCCGTACACAACGCTAGGTGGCACAACACTCATCAATGTGTGGGTGATAAGATGCATGCGGCTTGCTGCCCACGTGTCAGAGGGGGCATGGGTTAGCTTCGATCTCCTCGGTCAGAGCAGGGATCGGCATAGGCAGAGAGGAAGCATGATGCAATTGGGCAATTGGAAAAGGGGGGAGAAAAAGAATGAAAAAAAAAATAGTGAGATTATGAGCCAAAACTGATGGTAAATGCAAGATCAAAGCGCACGCACTTCTGTCTTCTCCAAACCCTACACCCAGAACCAAAGTTATTCCTAGACTGGGACCACATCGAGGTTATCAAGGTTGTCACACTAGACAATAAATTGTCCTTTGATTACACATAAACTGTTAAACAGAGGCCTTAAGAGCTTGGATATAATGAAAGTTTTAGCAAGAACCAGATCAGCAACTGCTATTAAGAATATACAGAACAGTAATAAGATCCAGACTCGATTACAGGAGTATCATTTATGGATCATCTAGGAAATTGTATATCTAATTGCTCAACACTGTCCACTTTCGAGGAGTATGGCTAGCTCAAGGAGCTTTCCAGCATACCCTACAGTCTTTCACCCACAGTATCTGCCAACTTCATTTAACTTCTTGGTCCACAAATGCAATCAGCCCTAAAAGAACTAAACCAACTTGCACAAACATTCCACCCTGGGACCTCAAACAGATAAATATAGTCATGGACATCTCTCACATCAAAAAACCAGAGACCAAGCCGCTCAGGTGGCGCGGCGGTAAAAAAAAACACACTCTGTTCACCATAGCTGAGATCTCGAATACATCGTATCAAATCTCGACTTTGCCTTGCCGACTGAGGCTGAGCGGCTACATGAACAACAATTGGCCTGTTGTTCAGATAGGGGCGGGTTTAAGCCGGATGGGGACTCTCTCTCAGACTAGTGCGATTAAGACCTCTGCTGGCTGGTTGGTGGCGCCTGCACGGAGATGGGAAAGGAGTGCGGTAGAGGGTGTGGCTCTCCGTACACAGTGCTGTGCTGCACTCCACTCATCAAGTGTAAGTGACAAGATGTTAGATTGCTGTGCATGTGTCGGAGGTGCGTGGAGCAGCTTCGTCCTCCCCAATCAGGAGCAGGGACCAGCATTAGTGAGAGGATGATTGACGGGTAGAAATTGGATGCGCTAAAGTTGGAGAAAAAGGGGGAAAAAATAAATAAATAAAAAATCAGAGACCCACCTCGAAATCAGAGGAAGATTTCCTACATACACCTTTATATACACAGACCACTCAAAGACAAACAAACGAACAAACATCAGCAGCTGTATTGACTGGTCAACAACAGACAGGAATAAAACTCTCAAAGCAAAGTTTGCACTGCTCCAAGCATTAGAACATGCACAATCAGTGTAACAACAAAGGGTTCGCATATGCACAGATTCAAAATCCTGCTTACAGGTCCTCAAATCTTAAGAAACCAACCACCCAATAATCACAGAAATTCTACAGAAAGTACATTAGTATAACAGAATTATAACATCATTTTATGCTGGATACTAGAACACTATGGGCTTCTGGGCAATGAGAAGCAGCAAAAAAAAACAATGGACATCAAACCTATAATAAACGCACACCAGAATAATAAACTACAAAGTGAATCCCACCATTGGTGTACACAAGATGCCACATTGAACACCATAATAATACACATTTTTGATAAAAAAGTGAAGCTGGCCCATATTGTGCAGCATGTCAAAGTTTGATTACAATTGAACACGTAATGCTAGATTGTGTCATTTATGACCGCGAGAGATCACAGATATAATGGAACAGTTGTTCAAGTGACTTAGAATAGAATGCTGTTGTATATATAAAGTTATATATCTTTGTTTATTCAGCCAATTATGAGTTGCAAGCACAATGCAAACAGTCGTGGGTCAACTTGCCTAAAGCATTAGAATTTCAGTAGCATGGTTGTTGCTAGAGTTGCGCTGCCTGTTGTGACACATTCCTTCCTCTACCTTTATTGAAATTATCTGCAATATACATTTACATTTTTGGCATTTAGCAGATGCTTTTATCGAAAGCGACTTACAGTTCTGTTACATTATACAGTTTGAGCAATTGAAGGTTAAGGGCCTTGCTCAAGGGCCCAACAGCAGCAACCTGGCAGCTGTGAGGCTTGAACCAGCGACCTTCTGATTACTAGTGCAGTACCTTAACCACTAGGCTACAGCTTGCCCATAGCTTGCAATTTGAGCCATAGTAGCCCATCTGTTGGTCCATATCGGATGCTATAGCCTGTTGTCAGTACCCTGTCTATTTTGTTTCCTTTCCCTTTGTAATGTAAAATAACGTATCTTGATAAACTTTACCAATTGATATGCTTGGAAACTTAACCTGTCCTGCCATGAATGTGACCTGGTGTTAAGCATGTAGTTAAATAAAATAAAATATTGGTTGAAATTCTGGTTTCTGTGGTTGCACTTTATTTTAAAGCAGAGCATTGTGACTTTGAGGCATCACGAGGAGCCAGTACACTATTTGGATGCCTGATTTTCTTTCCTGTACTGGTGATTTTATTGTTATTTAGTAATGCCTCACTTCACTGAACTAGGTGTTTAATGTTTTAAAGTCTTCCAGTTGCTAGGTATTGGTATTGGCACAGTCACAGTGATGCTTATTTGGCCATGCATCATAGAGAAGGACTAAGCACTAGGGCTGGCAACGATCCGATATTGGCCCAAATCACTGGATCGGATATCAGAAGGGAAAAAAAAACATGTAATCCGATACCGTTGCTTAATGTAAATAACACTTAATGTAAATAAGGCCATTGTTTGTGTGTAAAGCAAATAACACACTGAGATACGTTCCAACAGAGTGCCGTTTATTGACAGCTCACTTGGCAACTGCCGTAACAAGGTGCATCTTGATGACATCATTAACATGTGCAACTGATCTACAACTCATCTGCAACAGCCATTCAGAAATTGAAACACACTGATCTACTTAAACTTTTAGCTTTTTTAAAAATCATCTACTACTGCCACATCTAAAACACTGTTTAAACACAATAAAAATCGCTTTATAAATGATAAATCACTCACCTGAGATAAAGAAAACCTTTATCATCTTGTCCCGGCTTGGAGACAGCTCACATCCTCAACGATTAATCCATTAGTGGTATGAAACGTTTAGCCACAGATGTCCTCTTCAAAATTAGTTAATAATCTAAAAACGTGACAACTGTTTTTTTTTTTTTTTTTTTTTTTTTGTTTTTTTTTTTTAGCGCGTCCAATTTCACCCCATCAATCATCCTCTCACTAATGCCGGTCCCTGCTCCTGGTCAGGGCTGACGAGGCCGTTCCACGCCTCCTCCGACACGTGCACAGCCAATCGACCTTCTTATCACCCACACTTAACGAGTGCAGCGCGGCAGAGCACCGTGCACGGAGGATCACACACTGCACCGCACCCCCTCCCGTCTCCATGCAGGCGCCACCGACCAGCCAGCAGAGGGCGCAACCGCCCCAGTCCTGAGAGAGTATCCCCTCCGGTCTCAAATCCCGCCCCCCCCACCTGAACAACATGCCAACTGTTGTTCATATAGCCGCCCAGCCTCGACCGGCGAAGGCAGAGCTGGATTCGAAATGACGCACCTTCGAGATTCAGCTCTGGTTTCAGCGCGTGTCTTTTACCGCTGCGCCACCTGAGCGGCATTCAAAGATTAACTAGGTAATGTCATGGAGGTGGATTCGAACCGGGAATACATGCATCACAGCCGAATGCTTAACGGCATTGCCACCCAGTGGTTGTGACAGAGCTTTAACAGAAAATCTCAACTCTTCATCAATTCTGATTGGTTCAGCGTGTTTGATTGACATCCACATCTTCCAATTGTAGACACTTTGGATGACACGTCGTAAAACGAGATGTCACGTGAACAGCTCGAACGTAAGTGAAGGCAAAAATGCTGCTAAATGTTCCGTGTGTAAAAGTTAAAATAAAAACAGCAGTTTTGCATCAGTATCAGACAAAAAAGTGGTATCGAGCCAGCCCTACTAAGCACATAAACATATTTCTTCAAGTATGTTAAATGCTGTTATAGCTAATTCATTGAAGTCTTAGACTGGTCTAAGTGTGGTGCACAGCTCTTAAGTTCTAGATTAAATTTTCTGCTTTCTCTTTCTGTAGAGTTTAGAATATTTTTCCTTTGTCTACCTTTCATTTTGTCTGGATGCTTGGGGTTTCTTTTACATTTCATAGACATGTCATTTGGCTGATTGGCCTTTTCAGATTGCTTAGATGGAAGTAAGTGGGCCAGCTCGCTCTGGAGGTGGTTATCTGCCTTGTAGCCATTGTGGTCGACAGTGCCACTGAAACCACAGTGTCACTGAACAGGATAAAACAGTTACTGAAGATAAATGCATGATGAAATGATTAATAATCTGACGTGAACCAGCTCAAAAATGACGACAGGTTTTTACTTGCCCAGACAAACAAGGTGATCTGATTAAATGCATCAGCATTACCTCACATAACCCTCTTCGATTGATTTGTGCTTGTTTAAAGATGTTAGGTCGCTGGTTAGACCAATGAAGGTTAAGGAACCAAAATAGAGAGACCGTTGTACCAGAGCCATTTCTGTAATCAGTGCCTTCTCCGTTGCCATGGTGAGGTTTAAAGAGAGGCCTGACAGCTTATATACTGCGTACACACAGAGAAGACTGAGGAGAACATATCAATTATAGATCAAGTTTATTCCTTGCTTCCAGTGAATGAAACTGTTTTGCTTTATTTATTGTATACACTATATTTAAATTTCCCTGAGTCTGCTAATGAATGTTTAGTTTTTATATATATGTATGTGTATGTACACTGATCAACCATTACATTAAAACCACCTCCTTGTTTCTACACTCACTGTCCATTTTATCAGCTTCACTTACCATATAGAAGCACTTTGTAGTTTGTAGTACAATTTCTGACTGTAGTCCATCTGTTTCTCTGCATGCTTTTTTAACCTGCTTTCACCCTGTTCTTCAATGGTCAGGCCCAGGACCACCACAGAGCAGGTATTATTTAGGTGGTGGGTCATTCTCAGCACTGCTGTGACACTGACATGGTGGTGCTGTGACACAGCAGCGCTGCTGGAGTTTTTAAATACCGCGTCCACTCACTGTCCACTCTTAGACACTCCAACCTAGTTGGTCCACCTTGTAGATGTAAAGTCAGAGACGATCGCTTATGTATTGCTGCTGTTTGAGTTGGTCATCTTCTAGACCTTCATCAATGGTCACAGGACGCTGCCGGCAGGGCGCTGTTGGCTGGATTTTTTTGGTTTGTGGACTATTCTCAGTCAAGCAGTGACTGAGGTATTTAAAAACTCTAGCAGCGCTGCTGTGTCTGATCCACTCATACCAGCACGACACACACTAACACACCACCACCATGTCAGTGTCACTGACTGCAATGCTGAGAATGATCCACCACCTAAATAATACCTGCTCTGTCGGGGTCCTGACCATTGAAGAACAGGGTGAAAGCCAGCTAAAAAGATATGTAGAGAAACAGATGGACTACAGTCAGTAATTGTAGAACTTCAAACTTCAATTTATATATATATATATATATATATATATATATATATATATATATACAGTGTATCACAAAAGTGAGTACACCCCTCACATTTCTGCAGATATTTAAGTATATCTTTTCATGGGACAACACTGACAAAATGACACTTTGACACAATGAAAAGTAGTCTGTGTGCAGCTTATATAACAGTGTAAATTTATTCTTCCTCAAAATAACTCAATATACAGCCATTAATGTCTAAACCACCGGCAACAAAAGTGAGTACACCCCTTAGTGAAAGTTCCTGAAGTGTCAATATTTTGTGTGGCCACCATTATTTCCCAGAACTGCCTTAACTCTCCTGGGCATGGAGTTTACCAGAGCTTCACAGGTTGCCACTGGAATGCTTTTCCACTCCTCCATGACGACATCACGGAGCTGGCGGATATTCGATACTTTGCGCTCCTCCACCTTCCGCTTGAGGATGCCCCAAAGATGTTCTATTGGGTTTAGGTCTGGAGACATGCTTGGCCAGTCCATCACCTTTACCCTCAGCCTCTTCAATAAAGCAGTGGTCGTCTTAGAGGTGTGTTTGGGGTCATTATCATGCTGGAACACTGCCCTGCGACCCAGTTTCCGGAGGGAGGGGATCATGCTCTGCTTCAGTATTTCACAGTACATATTGGAGTTCATGTGTCCCTCAATGAAATGTAACTCCCCAACACCTGCTGCACTCATGCAGCCCCAGACCATGGCATTCCCACCACCATGCTTGACTGTAGGCATGACACACTTATCTTTGTACTCCTCACCTGATTGCCACCACACATGCTTGAGACCATCTGAACCAAACAAATTAATCTTGGTCTCATCAGACCATAGGACATGGTTCCAGTAATCCATGTCCTTTGTTGACGTCTTCAGCAAACTGTTTGCGGGCTTTCTTGTGTAGAGACTTCAGAAGAGGCTTCCTTCTGGGGTGACAGCCATGCAGACCAATTTGATGTAGTGTGCGGCGTATGGTCTGAGTACTGACAGGCTGACCCCCCACCTTTTCAATCTCTGCAGCAATGCTGACAGCACTCCTGCGCCTATCTTTCAAAGACAGCAGTTGGATGTGACGCTGAGCACGTGCACTCAGCTTCTTTGGACGACCAACGCGAGGTCTGTTCTGAGTGGACCCTGCTCTTTTAAAACGCTGGATGATCTTGGCCACTGTGCTGCAGCTCAGTTTCAGGGTGTTGGCAATCTTCTTGTAGCCTTGGCCATCTTCATGTAGCACAACAATTCGTCTTTTAAGATCCTCAGAGAGTTTTTTGCCATGAGGTGCCATGTTGGAACTTTCAGTGACCAGTATGAGAGAGTTTGAGAGCTGTACTACTAAATTGAACACACCTGCTCCCTATGCACACCTGAGACCTAGTAACACTAACAAATCACATGACATTTTGGAGGGAAAATGACAAGCAGTGCTCAATTTGGACATTTAGGGGTGTAGTCTCTTAGGGGTGTACTCACTTTTGTTGCCGGCTGTTTAGACATTAATGGCTGTATATTGAGTTATTTTGAGGGAAGAATAAATTTACACTGTTATATAAGCTGCACACAGACTACTTTTCATTGTGTCAAAGTGTCATTTTGTCAGTGTTGTCCCATGAAAAGATATACTTAAATATCTGCAGAAATGTGAGGGGTGTACTCACTTAGTGTATCACAAAAGTGAGTACACCCCTCACATTTCTGCAGATATTTAAGTATATCTTTTCATGGGACAACACTGACAAAATGACACTTTGACACAATGAAAAGTAGTCTGTGTGCAGCTTATATAACAGTGTAAATTTATTCTTCCCTCAAAATAACTCAATATACAGCCATTAATGTCTAAACAGCCGGCAACAAAAGTGAGTACACCCCTAAGAGACTACACCCCTAAATGTCCAAATTGAGCACTGCTTGTCATTTTCCCTCCAAAATGTCATGTGATTTGTTAGTGTTACTAGGTCTCAGGTGTGCATAGGGAGCAGGTGTGTTCAATTTAGTAGTACAGCTCTCAAACTCTCTCATACTGGTCACTGAAAGTTCCAACATGGCACCTCATGGCAAAAAACTCTCTGAGGATCTTAAAAGACGAATTGTTGTGCTACATGAAGATGGCCAAGGCTACAAGAAGATTGCCAACACCCTGAAACTGAGCTGCAGCACAGTGGCCAAGATCATCCAGCGTTTTAAAAGAGCAGGGTCCACTCAGAACAGACCTCGCGTTGGTCGTCCAAAGAAGCTGAGTGCACGTGCTCAGCGTCACATCCAACTGCTGTCTTTGAAAGATAGGCGCAGGAGTGCTGTCAGCATTGCTGCAGAGATTGAAAAGGTGGGGGGTCAGCCTGTCAGTGCTCAGACCATACGCCGCACACTACATCAAATTGGTCTGCATGGCTGTCACCCCAGAAGGAAGCCTCTTCTGAAGTCTCTACACAAAAAAGCCCTCAAACAGTTTGCTGAAGACATGTCAACAAAGGACATGGATTACTGGAACCATGTCCTATGGTCTGATGAGACCAAGATTAATTTATTTGGTTCAGATGGTCTCAAGCATGTGTGGCGGCAATCAGGTGAGGAGTACAAAGATAAGTGTGTCATGCCTACAGTCAAGCATGGTGGTGGGAATGCCATGGTCTGGGGCTGCATGAGTGCAGCAGGTGTTGGGGAGTTACATTTCATTGAGGGACACATGAACTCCGATATGTACTGTGAAATACTGAAGCAGAGCATGATCCCCTCCCTCCGGAAACTGGGTCGCAGGGCAGTGTTCCAGCATGATAATGACCCCAAACACACCTCTAAGACGACCACTGCTTTATTGAAGAGGCTGAGGGTAAAGGTGATGGACTGGCCAAGCATGTCTCCAGACCTAAACCCAATAGAACATCTTTGGGGCATCCTCAAGCGGAAGGTGGAGGAGCGCAAAGTCTCGAATATTCGCCAGCTCCGTGATGTCGTCATGGAGGAGTGGAAAAGCATTCCAGTGGCAACCTGTGAAGCTCTGGTAAACTCCATGCCCAGGAGAGTTAAGGCAGTTCTGGGAAATAATGGTGGCCACACAAAATATTGACACTTCAGGAACTTTCACTAAGGGGTGTACTCACTTTTGTTGCCGGTGGTTTAGACATTAATGGCTGTATATTGAGTTATTTTGAGGGAAGAATAAATTTACACTGTTATATAAGCTGCACACAGACTACTTTTCATTGTGTCAAAGTGTCATTTTGTCAGTGTTGTCCCATGAAAAGATATACTTAAATATCTGCAGAAATGTGAGGGGTGTACTCACTTTTGTGATACACTGTATATCACAAAAGTGAGTACACCCCTCACATTTCTGCAGATATTTAAGTATATCTTTTCATGGGACAACACTGACAAAATGACACTTTGACACAATGAAAAGTAGTCTGTGTGCAGCTTATATAACAGTGTAAATTTGTTCTTCCCTCAAAATAACTCAATATACAGCCATTAATGTCTAAACCACCGGCAACAAAAGTGAGTACACCCCTTAGTGAAAGTTCCTGAAGTGTCAATATTTTGTGTGGCCACAATTATTTCCCAGAACTGCCTTAACTCTCCTGGGCATGGAGTTTACCAGAGCTTCACAGGTTGCCACTGGAATGCTTTTCCACTCCTCCATGACGACATCACGGAGCTGGCGGATATTCGAGACTTTGCGCTCCTCCACCTTCCGCTTGAGGATGCCCCAAAGATGTTCTATTGGGTTTAGGTCTGGAGACATGCTTGGCCAGTCCATCACCTTTACCCTCAGCCTCTTCAATAAAGCAGTGGTCGTCTTAGAGGTGTGTTTGGGGTCATTATCATGCTGGAACACTGCCCTGCGACCCAGTTTCCGGAGGGAGGGGATCATGCTCTGCTTCAGTATTTCACAGTACATATTGGAGTTCATGTGTCCCTCAATGAAATGTAACTCCCCAACACCTGCTGCACTCATGCAGCCCCAGACCATGGCATTCCCACCACCATGCTTGACTGTAGGCATGACACACTTATCTTTGTACTCCTCACCTGATTGCCGCCACACATGCTTGAGACCATCTGAACCAAACAAATTAATCTTGGTCTCATCAGACCATAGGACATGGTTCCAGTAATCCATGTCCTTTGTTGACATGTCTTCAGCAAACTGTTTGCGGGCTTTCTTGTGTAGAGACTTCAGAAGAGGCTTCCTTCTGGGGTGACAGCCATGCAGACCAATTTGATGTAGTGTGCGGCGTATGGTCTGAGCACTGACAGGCTGACCCCCCACCTTTTCAATCTCTGCAGCAATGCTGACAGCACTCCTGCGCCTATCTTTCAAAGACAGCAGTTGGATGTGACGCTGAGCACGTGCACTCAGCTTCTTTGGACGACCAACGCGAGGTCTGTTCTGAGTGGACCCTGCTCTTTTAAAACGCTGGATGATCTTGGCCACTGTGCTGCAGCTCAGTTTCAGGGTGTTGGCAATCTTCTTGTAGCCTTGGCCATCTTCATGTAGCGCAACAATTCGTCTTTTAAGATCCTCAGAGAGTTCTTTGCCATGAGGTGCCATGTTGGAACTTTCAGTGACCAGTATGAGAGAGTGTGAGAGCTGTACTACTAAATTGAACACACCTGCTCCCTATGCACACCTGAGACCTAGTAACACTAACAAATCACATGACATTTTGGAGGGAAAATGACAAGCAGTGCTCAATTTGGACATTTAGGGGTGTAGTCTCTTAGGGGTGTACTCACTTTTGTTGCCGGTGGTTTAGACATTAATGGCTGTATATTGAGTTATTTTGAGGGAAGAATAAATTTACACTGTTATATAAGCTGCACACAGACTACTTTTCATTGTGTCAAAGTGTCATTTTGTCAGTGTTGTCCCATGAAAAGATATACTTAAATATCTGCAGAAATGAGAGGGGTGTACTCACTTTTGTGATACACTGTGTATATATATATATATATATATATATACTGTATATATACAGTATATTTATATATATATATACAGGGGTTGGACAAAATAACTGAAACACCTGGTTTTAGACCACAATAATTTAGTAGTATGGTGTAGGGCCTCCTTTTGCGGCCAATACAGCGTCAATTCGTCTTGGAAATGACATATACAAGTCCTGCACAGTGGTCAGAGGGATTTTAAGCCATTCTTCTTGCAGGATAGTGGCCAGGTCACTACGTGATGCTGGTGGAGGAAAACGTTTCCTGACTCGCTTCTCCAAAACACCCCAAAGTGGCTCAATAATATTTAGATCTGGTGACTGTGCAGGCCATGGGAGATGTTCAACTTCACTTTCATGTTCATCAAACCAATCTTTCACCAGTCTTGCTGTGTGTATTGGTGCATTGTCATCCTGATACACGGCACCGCCATTGGATGCACATGGTCCTCCAGAATGGTTCGGTAGTCCTTGGCAGTGACGCGCCCATCTAGCACAAGTATTGGGCCAAGGGAATGCCATGATATGGCAGCCCAAACCATCACTGATCCACCCCCATGCTTCACTCTGGGCATGCAACAGTCTGGGTGGTACGCTTCTTTGGGGCTTCTCCACACCGTAACTCTCCCGGATGTGGGGAAAACAGTAAAAGTGGACTCATCAGAGAACAATACATGTTTCACATTGTCCACAGCCCAAGATTTGCGCTCCTTGCACCATTGAAACCGACGTTTGGCATTGGCACGAGTGACCAAAGGTTTGGCTATAGCAGCCCGGCCGTGTATATCGACCCTGTGGAGCTCCCGACGGACAGTTCTGGTGGAAACAGGAGAGTTGAGGTGCACATTTAATTCTGCCGTGATTTGGGCAGCCGTGGTTTTATGTTTTTTGGATACAATCCGGGTTAGCACCCGAACATCCCTTTCAGACAGCTTCCTCTTGCGTCCACAGTTAATCCTATTGGATGTGGTTTGTCCTTCTTGGTGGTATGCTGACATTACCCTGGATACCGTGGCTCTTGATACATCACAAAGACTTGCTGTCTTGGTCACAGATGCGCCAGCAAGACGTGCACCAACAATTTGTCCTCTTTTGAACTCTGGTATGTCACCCATAATGTTGTGTGCATTGCAATATTTTGAGCAAAACTGTGCTCTTACCCTGCTAATTGAACCTTCACACTCTGCTCTTACTGGTGCAATGTGCAATTAATGAAGATTGGCCACCAGACTGGTCCAATTTAGCCATGAAACCTCCCACACTAAAATGACAGGTGTTTCAGTTATTTTGTCCAACCCCTGTATATATGATACATGTTCAGTTGGAATTCAGGTCTGATAAGTCAGTCTGATGAGTTGAAATGGTAGTTTAAACTTTGATTCAGCTTCTAATGTCTTTGGTCCACTTGCTAGAAAAGAAAAGTAGTATATAGGATTTTTTTTTAAATTTTTCAAGATTAAACTCTGAATTATTAATGTTATTATGTTTCTAATTTTCAACCAATTTAATGGAAGTAAATAGACCCTGTATCAAAAATTTGTCCACATTGCTATCAATATTTTACACTCCATTCTTGACTGGTTCAATACAATCTAATTTCAAATAGTTTTGACTGCTGTTTTCTTATTAAATTGTTGTTTATCTGATCTTGACCACTATCATCCAATCAAACAAAACATGTACATCATGTCCTCAGAACGCTGTGTTTCCATGGAGACGGTGTCAGCTCTTGGCCTAAAGCGCAGATTTGAGGAGGTAGACAGCGGCTCGCCATGCTCTACACCCAAAGACTCGGACGATGATATTTCAAGCAATGACAGCAGGGATAGCTGTGACAGTCTCAACGCCCCCTCCAGCTCACTTACACGTATGTGTCCACCAAGGGTCAAATTTTTAGTCCTGAATTTTAATTGTCATATTGGGAACCTTTCTAATTACCAAAACAGACATGTAATCAGAATGCGGGGAAGTTAAACTGCTGTTTATGTGCATTTTAGATATAAAGGGCATTTAGTTATTTTTAACCCACTTTTTTATTTAGTGCTTAAATTTAAATTGTCAGACAAGTTGAAGTTACATTAAAATTTTGGTACTTTAGCCAGCAAAAGATTACAATGATTAGATTACCCACTGGTCTATGCATGTGTGTAAAACCTTTTTACAACACAGTTTCACATAAGGTAAAAATTTCTTACAGCCACCAGGGTTGCTAATAATGTGGCAGGGACTGTATGTACAGCTCTGGGGAAAAATAGGCCACTACAAATTGGTCATAAATAGACATCTCTACATGTATGACCGATATTCCATTCCCATTCCTTAAATTCCAACACAGGCACACCTCATTCTACCTAGAAGGGACTGAATAAATGGTGTAACAACTCAAAATGTATTAACTACACGTAATGTAATAACTGCACATAATGTAATATGATGATGATGGCTGGTTCCTCACGTGCGAGGATCATGGGAAGAAAGAAGATGACTTCAGCTTTTACAAGCCCTCTGGTGACTGAAGAGGCCGATGCGTGAGGCGCACGTTCTGTCGCATCTTGGGCAGATGAAGGAAGGAACTGGAGCTGTTATTGGTTGATTCTTTGATCCCTCTTTCCGCCTCCTGCGCTTTTCTTTTGCTGCATCACTCCTCTCCTGTTCAAACTTTCTGGTGGCTCTTCTGATGGAATAGCACCACTTGTCCCGATCAAGTGCTTCCTGTTGCCATGTCTGGTGCTGAATCCCAGCCAATGACAGCTGCTTCTTTAGTTGAAGCGTTTTCTGGGAGCGCCGCGGTCATGTTTGCCCTGTTTCAGCTAGCGAAGGAAGATGGCTTTAGGCATTCGTGTGTCCTCCATTCTTGCGACATGTCCAGCCCAACGAAGTTGCTGCTGTAGCAGTATGAACTCCAGACTGGGCAGGTTGGCTCGCTGGAGAACATCTTTGTTGGTGACGTATTCTTGCCACTTGATACCAAGGATGGAACGGAGGCAGCGTTGATGGAAGCGCTCCAACAGCCTGATCTGCTTGCAGTATAGGATCCAGGTTTCTGAACCATACAATAGGGTAGGGACCACCACAGCTCTGTATACCTGGAATAATGTAATAACACATGTAATAACACATGTAATAAAAGCTCATAATGTAAAAAAATCTACATTCAATAATGTAATAAGATTTTTGCACGTAATGTTATAAGGTATTACATTATGTGCTGCTTATTACATTATAAATTGAGTTAGAATAAAATTCAAAATAATGTAACTCCAACATATACAAACTGACCATTTAAAATCAATATAAACATGAGGTATATTTAGTGGTGTATTGTTTTAACTTTTTCTAAACTAATGACAGGCTTAGATTAATTCTTTGAATAACAAGAACATTATAAAACTGTATAGATAAACATTTCTCTTTCAGAACACAAGACATTTTACCATATTTCTCTACCTGTACTTACAGGTTTAATCAATATAAAATACTATGTTAGCACAATTTTTCCAATTAACTCAATGAATGGGCACATAAATATTTAAATATATAAAACTTAAATAATAAAGAAAATGAAATTAATGTTTATTTTCTTCAGAAGATATCTTTCACTCTGTTGGTTCATTCCTACAATTCGGTGCCTTTTGTGTCCCCAGTACTGATCATTGTATTTATTAAGTAAATTTTAAACAATACAATTTCTAAACATCTTACTGAAACAATTAACACTTTCAAATACTAAACACAATGTTTTCTACTCCCCCCCCCCCCCCCCCAAAAATAAAATGACTGTATACATACTGTTTTTATCTCTTAGATAGCAGAGATTTTCCCATGTCCCCAGTGCTGTACATTCTGATTTAGTGATGGATATACAGGGGTTGGACAAAATAACTGAAACACCTGGTTTTAGACCACAATAATAATTCATTAGTATGGTGTAGGGCCTCCTTTTGCGGCCAATACAGCGTCAATTCGTCTTGGAAATGACATATACGAGTCCTGCACAGTGGTCAGAGGGATTTTAAGCCATTCTTCTTGCAGGATAGTGGCCAGGTCACTACGTGATGCTGGTGGAGGAAAACGTTTCCTGACTTGCTTCTCCAAAACACCCCAAAGTGGCTCAATAATATTTAGATCTGGTGACTGTGCAGGCCATGGGAGATGTTCAACTTCACTTTCTTGTTCATCAAACCAATCTTTCACCAGTCTTGCTGTGTGTATTGGTGCATTGTCATCCTGATACACGGCACCGCCATTGGATGCACATGGTCCTCCAGAATGGTTCGGTAGTCCTTGGCAGTGACGCGCCCATCTAGCACAAGTATTGGTCCAAGGGAATGCCATGATATGGCAGCCCAAACCATCACTGATCCACCCCCATGCTTCACTCTGGGCATGCAACAGTCTGGGTGGTACGCTTCTTTGGGGCTTCTCCACACCGTAACTCTCCCGGATGTGGGGAAAACAGTAAAGGTGGACTCATCAGAGAACAATACATGTTTCACATTGTCCACAGCCCAAGATTTGCGCTCCTTGCACCATTGAAACCGACGTTTGGCATTGGCACGAGTGACCAAAGGTTTGGCTATAGCAGCCCGGCCGTGTATATTGACCCTGTGGAGCTCCCGACGGACAGTTCTGGTGGAAACAGGAGAGTTGAGGTGCACATTTAATTCTGCCGTGATTTGGGCAGCCGTGGTTTTATGTTTTTTGGATACAATCCGGGTTAGCACCCGAACATCCCTTTCAGACAGCTTCCTCTTGCGTCCACAGTTAATGCTGTTGGATGTGGTTTGTCCTTCTTGGTGGTATGCTGACATTACCCTGGATACCGTGGCTCTTGATACATCACAAAGACTTGCTGTCTTGGTCACAGATGCGCCAGCAAGACGTGCACCAACAATTTGTCCTCTTTTGAACTCTGGTATGTCACCCATAATGTTGTGTGCATTGCAATATTTTGAGCAAAACTGTGCTCTTACCCTGATAATTGAACCTTCACACTCTGCTTTTACTGGTGCAATGTGCAATTAATGAAGATTGGCCACCAGACTGGTCCAATTTAGCCATGAAACCTCCCACACTAAAATGACAGGTGTTTCAGTTATTTTGTCCAACCCCTGTATATATCATGAAAATATCTCAGTCTTTATCTCAGTGTTATTTCTTACTACTGTCTCTTAAAAATGAAGAGCTGTTTTACATACTGAGCTCTGGTTTTACAGACATTTCCTGGAGCTCACATGATCTTTTTAAAGGGAAAACAACTGTGTAAGATGAGTGGCTAATTTTAATGTTGTTTTTTCCACATTTTATCCTAAAAGTCTTATATGGTCAACCATAACATGTCCACCCTGGTATGGGATATATGAGAAAAAGCAATACGATTTGATCATTTTACAAATAATTATACTAAAAAGCAGAGAATTCTTTGTCTGAATTCACTTTTATGCTAGCATGGTTTTGCTCACTCGCTATCTAATGGCTAATTTTATGTCAGAATGTCCACCCTGTTACACCCTAACATGTAACAGGGTGGACGTCACAGTGTGTATGTGTAATTTAGCTTGACCAATATTAGTTTGGAAAAGTATATCATGTCCTTTTTATAATAAAACATGAAAAACAAATTAAAACAGTGTTTCATTTTCAAAAAGGCAAAAGGCACCCAATCCCAGGAATGACCCTTATACCATCCAAATGTGGTATGTTTGAGAACAACCCAGGCTTTCATCCAGTGTCCAAAAAGTATTACATTATGTGCACAAATCTTATTACGTTATTGGATGAAGATTTTATTACATTATCAGCAATTTATTACATTATGAGCTTTTATTACATTTGTGTTATTACAATATGTGCAGTTATTACATTGAGCTGCTACAAAAAAAAAAAAAAAAAAAAAAGCTTTCTTCCTTCTGCTATGACAATGAGGGTGGCACGGTGGTTAAGTGGGTAGCACTGTTGCCTCAGAGCAAGAAGGTCCTGGGTTCGATCCCCAGGTGGGACGGTCTGGGTCCTTTCTGTGTGGAGTCTGTGTGGGTTTCCTCCGGGTGCTCCGGTTTCCTCCCACAGTCTAAAAACTTTCAAGTGAGGTGAATTGGAGATACAAAATTGTCCATTTCTGTCATGAATGTAACCAAAGAGTGTAAAATATGATGTTAAAATCCCAATAAACAAACAAACAAACTGCTATGACAATGTTCCTCCAGCTCTGAGAATTGTTGGGGGACCAGTCAGTTCTGCTTGTCGTGTAGATGTACGGCGACCAGATAAACACCCTGTAATGACCAGTCCAATCTGCAGACTTGAAGCACACTGAAAACCTCTGGAATGTGATTAGGGGGAAGGTGGATGGTTACAGCCCATCAAACAAAACCAAGCTGCTTCAATTTTTGCTGTCCTCTTGTTGGCAAAAACAGTACTAGTAATATTGCTAAAGTAGCTATAGACTCAAAAAATTACTCTTGGCCATGCCAAATTAATGTAAAAGTTTTAAGTGAGTGGAAAAAAGGAAATGTAGGAGATGTACGGCGACCAGATAAACACCCTGTAATGACCAGTTCAATCTGCAGACTTAAAGAGAACAGAGAAGCTGACACCAAGCTGTGTATAGGTTATTTTTTATAGACAACCAAGCAAACAAGGCTTTATGGCATAATGAGTAAACCTACCATGGTAATGTGTGCCTCATCAACTCATTAAAAATACATTACAAAAAAGTGTAATAGCTAAGCACAATGACAGTTCTGATTTCTGATCTCTTTATAAATCTGTGATCAGTGTTTAGGACATTATCCTGATTTGGCAGAGGATCATCATTAACCTCTTGTCTCCATTTTCTTTTTTCTCCCAGCCACCTCTATTCTAAGACGACATAAAACCTCTCTTGGTCAAAAGCAGGTGCGTTTTGATGCTGTGACAGTTTACTACTTCTCCAGAAAGCAAGGCTTTACTAGTGTGCCAAGTCAAGGTGGCAGCTCACTAGGTATGGCGCGGCATCACTGTGCTATACGCCAGTACACCCTAGGGGAGTTTGCCATAGAGCAGGAGAGCAGCCACCGCCATATTCTACGTCAGCACCTACGCCAAGAGAAACTAAATGCCCGCAAAATGAAGGTAAAGATTCATCAAATGTATTACAGTGAATTCCAGTGTTACATACACATGTAAAATACATGTACACTATATGGCCAAAAGTAGTTGGACACTTGACCATGAGTCTATTGTGACCAGCACTGAAAGCGCACTGATAAATGCAACTCCTAATAGCTAGGCTGTTTCCTGTGTGCATTTTTCATGGGTGCCAATATTTGTGATACACCGATCAGCCATAACATTAAAACCACCTCCTTGTTTCTGCACTCGCTGTCCATTTTATCGGCTTCACTTACCATATAGAAGCACTTTGTAGTTCTACAATTACTGACTGTAGTCCATCTATTTTTCTGCATGCTTTGTTAGCCTCTTTCACGCTGTTCTTCAATGGTCAGGACCCCCACAGGACCACTTCAGAGTAGGTATTATTTAGGTGGTGGGTCATTCTCAGCACTGCAGTGACACTGACATGGTGGTGGTGTGTGAGTGTGTGTTGTGCTTTTATGAGTGGATCAGACATAGCAGCGCTGCTGGAGTTTTTTAACACCTCACTGTCCCTGCTGGACTGAGAATAGTCCACAACCAAAAAAATATCCAGCCAACAGCGCCCTGTGGGCAGCGTCCTGTGACCACTAATGAAGGTCTAGAAGATGACCAACTCAAACAGCAGCAGTAGATGAGCAATCGTCTCTGACTTTACATCTACAAGGTGGACCTACTAGGTCGGAGTGTTTAATAGAGTGGACAGTGAGTGGACACAGTATTTTTTTTTCTTTATGCATTTTCTCCCCTTTTTCTCCCTTTTTAGCGCGTCCAATTGCCCGATTGCGTCATGCTTCCTCTCCACCAATGCCGATCCCCGCTCTGATTGAGGAGAACGAAGCCAACCCACACCGACACGTGGGCAGCATGCCGTATGCATTTTATCTTTCGCACCTTGACGAGTGCAGTGCAGCTCAGCGTTGTGTACGGAGATGGACACACCCTGAGAGCACTCTTTTCTCATCTCTGTGCAGGTGCCATCAATCAACCAGCAGAGTCGTTATTGCACCAGTCATGGGAAAGAGACCCCATCTGGCTTAGTCCCGCCCATATCTGAACAACAGGCCAATCATTGTTCATGTGGCCGCTCAGCCTTAGACGGTAGGCAGAGCTGAGATTCGATACGATGTATTCGAGATCCCAGCTCTGGTTCCAGCATGTGTTTTTACCGCTGCGCCACCTGAGCGGCGTGGACACAGTATTTTTAAAAACTTCAACAGCGCTTCTGTGTCTGATCCACTCATACCAGCACAACACACACTAACACACCACCACCATGTCAGTGTCACTGCAGTGTTGAGAATGATCCACCACATAAATAATACCTACTCTGTGGTGGTCCTGTGGGGGTCCTGACCATTGAAGAACAGGGTAAAAGCAGGCTAAAAGCAGGCTAAAACAGTATGTAGAGAAACAGATGGACTACAGTCAGTAATTGTAGAACTACAAAGTGCTTCTATATGGTAAGTGGAGCTGATAAAATGGACAGTGAGTGTAGAAACAAGGTGGTGGTTTTAATGTTATGGCTGATCAGTGTAAGTGCAAATGTAGGTTTCTTACAAAACCCATCAATATAATTATACTGTATGTAGTGTTGTTTGTGTTTTATGAAGACAAGGTCAGTACTGCTGTGCCCTTAAACAGCAGTGACAGCATCTTTGATATTCAAGTCTGTTTCTATGTAAGCTGAGGCAATAAAAAAAAAATGAAACAAAAACAATAAGTGTCACTTATACATTGTATATAACTCCACTTTTTCTTCCTCAAACACACAGATGACACGCAACGGGACAGTGCAGTGTGCCCAGGCTGACTTGCTTACTCTAGATGATGTGTCAGACGAGGACCTGGATGTGGAGGGTGTTGAAGTGGATGACTGCTTCTTCCTACAGCCACTGCCCACGAAGCGGCGACGGGCACTCTTGCGTGCCTCAGGCATTGCTCGCATAGACGCTCGGGAGAAGATGGAGCTGCGTGCCATCCGGTTGTCTCGTGAGGAGTGTGGCTGCGACTGCCGCTTCTACTGTGACCCACTCCAGTGTGGCTGCAGTAGGGCAGGCATAAAGTGCCAGGTTAGAGGACAGCAGTCTTTGTGTGTGTGCTGCATAAGCACGTGTCTCATTCAACTAGTCTTCAGACAATGGTAAAACTTGACGGCTTACTCTTTGGAGTGTCTGCCTGTGTCTGGACATCTTTCACCATCTTACAATGCCGTGAGTGCAGCCAGACCCCAATCGTATGTGAAAGGCACACATGACCATTGTAATTAATGGTCATTGTGATTTGCATATGGACCTGATCACCTGTTCCATTGTTATGCAATGGGATGGTTTCTGTTATGCAAACTGGCTGCATATAAGGTTGGGGTATTCACCACCAGCTCAGACTGAAGAAGTCACTTGGATAAGTGATGAAATGTACAGTGTATCACAAAAGTGAGTACACCCCTCACATTTCTTCAGATATTTAAGTATATCTTTTCATGGGACAACACTGACAAAATGACACTTTGACACAATGAAAAGTAGTCTGTGTGCAGCTTATATAACAGTGTAAATTTATTCTTCCCTCAAAATAACTCAATATACAGCCATTAATGTCTAAACCACCGGCAACAAAAGTGAGTACACCCCTAAGAGACTACACCCCTAAATGTCCAAATTGAGCACTGCTTGTCATTTTCCCTCCAAAATGTCATGTGATTTGTTAGTGTTACTAGGTCTCAGGTGTGCATAGGGAGCAGGTGTGTTCAATTTAGTAGTACAGCTCTCACACTCTCTCATACTGGTCACTGAAAGTTCCAACATGGCACCTCATGGCAAAGAACTCTCTGAGGATCTTAAAAGACGAATTGTTGCGCTACATGAAGATGGCCAAGGCTACAAGAAGATTGCCAACACCCTGAAACTGAGCTGCAGCACAGTGGCCAAGTTCATCCAGCGTTTTAAAAGAGCAGGGTCCACTCAGAACAGACCTCGCGTTGGTCGTCCAAAGAAGCTGAGTGCATGTGCTCAGCGTCACATCCAACTGCTGTCTTTGAAAGATAGGCGCAGGAGTGCTGTCAGCATTGCTGCAGAGATTGAAAAGGTGGGGGGTCAGCCTGTCAGTGCTCAGACCATACGCCGCACACATCAAATTGGTCTGCATGGCTGTCACCCCAGAAGGAAGCCTCTTCTGAAGTCTCTACACAAGAAAGCCCACAAACAGTTTGCTGAAGACATGTCAACAAAGGACATGGATTACTGGAACCATGTCCTATGGTCTGATGAGACCAAGATTAATTTGTTTGGTTCAGATGGTCTCAAGCATGTGTGGCGGCAATCAGGTGAGGAGTACAAAGATAAGTGTGTCATGCCTACAGTCAAGCATGGTGGTGGGAATGCCATGGTCTGGGGCTGCATGAGTGCAGCAGGTGTTGGGGAGTTACATTTCATTGAGGGACACATGAACTCCAATATGTACTGTGAAATACTGAAGCAGAGCATGATCCCCTCCCTCCGGAAACTGGGTCGCAGGGCAGTGTTCCAGCATGATAATGACCCCAAACACACCTCTAAGATGACCACTGCTTTATTGAAGAGGCTGAGGGTAAAGGTGATGGACTGGCCAAGCATGTCTCCAGACCTAAACCCAATAGAACATCTTTGGGGCATCCTCAAGCGGAAGGTGGAGGAGTGCAAAGTCTCGAATATCCGCCAGCTCCGTGATGTCGTCATGGAGGAGTGGAAAAGCATTCCAGTGGCAACCTGTGAAGCTCTGGTAAACTCCATGCCCAGGAGAGTTAAGGCAGTTCTGGGAAATAATGGTGGCCACACAAAATATTGACACTTCAGGAACTTTCACTAAGGGGTGTACTCACTTTTGTTGCCGGTGGTTTAGACATTAATGGCTGTATATTGAGTTATTTTGAGGGAAGAATAAATTTACACTGTTATATAAGCTGCACACAGACTACTTTTCATTGTGTCAAAGTGTCATTTTGTCAGTGTTGTCCCATGAAAAGATATACTTAAATATCTGCAGAAATGTGAGGGGTGTACTCACTTTTGTGATACACTGTATCTCCACACCAAACTTTGTGTTTAGATGAACTGATTCAGTTGGGTAAAAGGATAAGGAATCCTCAAACAAACAAACATCTCTTCATCCCCAACACTGATGTCAGATGTCAAAAATATGGACGTGGTTCACCCATGTTTCTGTTTAGCAAAGAACATGCCATAATACTATGCTTTGACATAGAAAAAGTCTATCATACAGCATACAGTAGGCATGGGATACTGGAGGACATGGAGGACATGACTCCAAAAACTCTATTTGTTAGAAAGGCCTATTAAAATCAGTCTGTTGTCTGTGAGTCAACAACACACTTTTAAAATCCCCATCCCCAAGAATCCAGAGAGGTTTCAGAAAGAAAAGAAGCTTGTCAAAATGTCAGTCATAGTTGTAATCTAAAAATAAACAGTATGTCCAAAGAAATAACCCCAGACACCTGCAGCTTATATGTTGAAGATCTGTGTATATCAAACATTAAATGCAGATTAATATAAATAGAATCCACCAGTGGTCCACTTTAAATGGCTTTAAACTCTCAAAGGGTAAAACAATAGGTATACACAATAATTTCCTTTGGGATAAATAAAGTATCCATCCAGGCCGCTCAGGTGGCGCAGCGGTAAAATACGCTAACACACCAGAGCTGGGATTTCGAATACATCGTATCGAATCTCAGCTCTGCCATCCGGCTGGGCTGGGCAGCTATATGAACAACGTTTGGCTGTTGGTGCCGGTGGAAAAAAATGCAGTCGGGTACTGCTCACGTGTCTGAGGGGGCATGTGTCAGTTCGCTCTCCCCAATCAGGAGTGGGGGTCAGCACCAGTAGAGAGAAAGCATAACGCAATTGGGTAAAAAATTGGACACGCTAAAAAAAAAAGACACAAAGTATGTGGAGACCATGAACTTGTTGGTCATTTCAAAACCATGGACATTAATATAAAGTTGTCTCCCACTTTCCAGCTGTAACAGTCTTTACTCTTCCAGGAGCTATATAACAGTCTTTACTTGTTGGTAAATAAGCCTGAATGCAGCTTTATGTGGCACATGTGTATCTTGCATTTACTTTTACAACCCCAAATCAGAAAAAGTTGGGACAGCATGAAAAATGCAAATAAAATAAAAACACGTTTTTTACATTTACTTTGACTTTTATTTGATTGCAGACAGGATGAACCTGAGATATTTTATGTTTTATCTGCTCAACTTCATTTCATTTGTAAATAAACATCCATTCCTGCATTTCAGGCCTGCAACACATTCCAAAAAAAGTTGGGACAGTAAAGCATTTACCACTTTGTAATGTTGCCATTCCTTTTCACCACACTTAAAAGATGTTTTGGCACCGATGATACCAAGTGATTTAATGTTTCAGGTTTTATTTTGTCTCATTCTTCCTGCAAACACGTCTTAAGATGTGCAACAGTACAGGGTCGTCGTTGTCGCGTTTTTCGTTTCAAAATTCTCCACACATTCTCTATTGGAGACAGGTCAGGACTGCAGGCAGGCCAGTCCAGTACCCGTACCCTCTTCTTCCGCAGCCATGCCTTTGTAATGTATGCAGCATGTGGTTTTGCATTGTCTTGTTGAACAATGCATGGACGTCCCTGGAAAAGATGACGTCTTGAAGGCAGCATATGTTGCTCTAAGATCTCAATGTACTTTTCTGCATTAATGCTGCATCACAGAAGTGTAAATGACCTTTGCCAAGGGCACTGACACAGCCCCATGCCATGACAGACCCTGGCTTTTGGACTTGTTGCTGATAACAGTGTGGATGGTGCTTTTCGTTTTTGGTCCAGAGCACAGTGTCCATTTTTTCCAAAAAAAGACCTGAAATGCTGATTCATCAGACCACAGTACACGTTTCCACTGTGTGATGATCCATCCTAGATGCCTCTGACAAAAAATGAAATATCTCAGGTTCATCCTGTCTGCAATCAAATTAAAGTCAAAGTAAATGTAAGGAACACTGCTTTTTTATTTTATTTGCATTTTCCATACTGTCCCAACTTTTTCTGATTTGGGGTTGTAGTATCAAGGCAAATACAACTGTGATAACGGCTCTAATCTTTCATATCTTCTCCTTTTCATTTCTCTTATTATGTGAAAAGCAAGTACCTTCTATGCCGATGTTTATCTAATTTCTTCCATCCCTCTCTATCTCAGGTGGACCGCATGTCCTTCCCATGTGGCTGCTCTCGAGATGGTTGCCGCAACGCAGCAGGCCGGATCGAATTCAACCCACTACGTGTTCGCACACATTACTTACACACAATTATGAAGCTGGACCGGGAGAAGGAACACATCCTGGGCTCTACTTCTGGAGAAGACTGTAAAGGTGAGGCTGAGATGAACCTGTCCCCTTCACGTTGTCCTTCCCTTTTTGGCCCAGAGCTGGAGGTTCAGGTTGAGACCCAGAGTGAGCAGGAGATGCTAGAAGAGCAATGCCACAGCCTGGAGCATGAAAATGAGACAGCCGTGCTTCACCTTCAGAGTGCTGAGGAGCAGGAGAGGAGACGTGAGCGCGAGGAGGAGGTGCTCAGGGAGGAGGTGCATGCCACGACTCCCAGTCCTTCATTGTGTGTTTTGCAGGAGGACCTGGGTAGCCAGGAGGCGATAGAGACTATGGAGGAGGTACAGGGAGTATTCCTGCAGGAGGCTTTTCCAGAAGGAGCGACACTCCTGTGCGTCAAGGAGAACCAGAAAGATTCTTCCAGCCTAAATGAGCCAGCTTCCCTCCTTTTTTATCATATAGGACATGTGGAGACAGAAGGACTTGACAAACAGGAGGATCAATCCAGAGAGAGTGGAGGGGTGCCTCAAAAAGAAGTTAAGGAAGAGGCTAAGAGCGAACAACGTGAACCTGAAACCTGCAGGCAGGATCAGGCTGAAAGTTCTATTACTAAGCACCGTTCTCCTACATGCCCTGAGAACAATAAAGGGGATGAAGAGGACGGTTCCACCTCTGAACAAAACTTAAGAGGCACAGATTGTCAAGGAAACTGGCCCCAGGTGGAGGGTGATGCAATAAATCTTCCTCCAGAAGTTTAGAGCCTAGCAGTGCTGCAGATGTTTTGCACAAAATCTTGTAAAGGTTACAATGACCCGCCCTTAATGGGATAGAGCTGTTACTGGACTGAGAGATGTTACTGACGTTGATTTGTATTTGGAGATAAGCATGCATTGTATTTGAAGTAGGCCTTTTATGAAAAAAATAAGTTATTCAAAATAGAATAATGAATTATTTAAAAGCTAAATAGAAACATAGGGACGTGTGTGTGTGTGTGTGTGTCTGTCTTCCCAGTGCAGTATCAGCTCAGTATTCGATACTTGAAAATGTGGCCTTTATGTTTAAGAGCAAATTTTAATATGACCCTGTAAGTTCTTGTGGTTTTGATTTTGTCATCCAGTAACTTACTAATCCTTTAAAACTATTAGCAAAATGCTTCAAATTAATATTAGCAAAACTGAAAAAAAAAGTTCAACGAAGGTCTCTATAAAAGATACACCGATCAGCCATAACATTAAAACCACCTCGTTGTTTCTACACTCACTTACCTTTTGTAGTTCTACAATTACTGTTCTTCAATGGTCAGGACCCCCACAGGACCACCACAAATCAGGTATTATTTAGGTGGTGGATCATTCTCAGCACTGCAGTGGATCAGACACAGCAGCTCTGCTGGAGTTTTTAAATACTGTGTCCTCTCACTATCCACTCAATTAGACACTCCTACCTAGTTGGTCCACCTTGTATGGTCATGTTTTATGGTGCATTGGAGACTAATTTTATTTTCTTCTTCAACTAACATGTTAGTTAGTTAGTAGTTCTACAATTACTGACTGTAGTCCATCTGTTTCTCTGCATGCTTGTTTTGCCTGCTTTCACTCTGCTAATGGTCAGGACCACCACAGAGCGGGTATTATTTGGGTGGTGGATCATTCTCAGCACTGTAGTGACACTGACATGGTGGTGGTGTGTTTGTGTGTGTGTGGTTCTGGTATGAGTTTTTAAATACCGTGTCCACTCACTGTCCACTCTATTAGACACTACTACCTAGTTGGTTCACCTTGTAGATGTAAAGTCAGAGACGATCGCTCATCTATTGCTGCTGTTTGAGTTGGTCATCTTCTAGACCTTCATCAGTGATCAAAGGATGCTGCCCACAGGGTGCTGTTGGCTTGATATATTTGGTTGGTGGACTATTCTCAGTCCAGCAGTGACAGTGAGGTTTTTAAAAACTCCATCAGCGCTGCTGTGTCTTATCCACTTATACCAGCACAACACACACTAACACACCACCACCATGTCAGTGTTGCTGCAGTGCTAAGAATGTTCCACCTCCCAAATAATACCTACTCTGTAGTGGTCCAGAACAGCATGAAAGGGGGCTAACAAAGCATGAAGAGTAATAGATGGACTACAGTCAGTAATTGTAGAACTACAAAGTGCTCCTATATGGTAAGTGAAGTTGATAAACTGGACAATGTGTGTAGAAACAAGGAGGTGGTTTTAATGTTATGGCTGATTGGTGTATAGCCTGGTTTGTATAGTGCATGCATGTGATTAAAACCTTACCAGGATGCTATCCAGTTACAAGAAGCTTGAAACAACCATGGATAAACAGTGCCAATATTAGCAAAGTTGTACTATAGTAAAAACTTGTAGAAGATTTGGAATTCTACATTCTTAACACTGACCTAAAGTCCATGTGTAGGTAACATATGGGCAAAATATTTCATTACGAATGAAGTATGTAAAACATTCATCATGCTATGAATGTCATGATCAGCATGTCTGATTTGTTACAGTTTTACCCCGGATGCCCTTCCTAATGCAACTCTTCTCATTTTATCTGGTCTTGGAGCATTGAGAGCACGCTGTCAAGTGTATTTCCCAATGACTAGACTGTTCACCCCACCCCCCAGAGACTTAGGCAATCTAACTGTGTACACAACCGACCGGCCAGTACCACCAATGAGATTTCAACCCTGGATCTTAGTGCTAGTGGGATAGCATGATAGACAGCTGCACCACTCAAGCGCCCCTTCCAGATTAATAAATAATTACTTTTGGCTGCCTTTCGAACCCCCAGAAATCAGGCGCTGCTCTTTCTCTTACACCACACAAAGTTGATATCCAAGATTTTAACAATACTAGTAATTTACTACCTTTTAGTCACAAATTGTTATATATACACCGACCAGGCATAACATTATAACCACTGACAGGTGAAGTGAATAACACTGATTGTCTCTTCATCACGGCATCTGTTAGTGGGTGGGATATATTAGGCAGTACGTGAACATTTTATCCTCAAAGTTGATGTGTTAGAAGCAGGAAAGAAAGTTTGACAAGAGCCAAATTGTGATGGCTAGACGACTGGGTCAGAGCATCTCTAAAACTGCAGCTCTTGTGGGGTGTTCCCGGTCTGCAGTGGTCAGTATCTATCAGAAGTGGTCCAAGGAAGGAACAGTGGTAAACTGGTGACAGGGTCATGGGCGGCCAAGACTCATTGATGCACGTGGGGAGCGAAGGCTGGCCCGTGTGGACTGATCCAACAGATGAGCTACTGTGTAGCTCAAATTCCTGAAGAAGTTAGTGCTGGTTCTGACAGAAAGGTGTCAGAATACACAGTGCGTCGCAGTTGCAGGGCTGTTTTGGCAGCGAAAGGGGGACCAACACAATATTAGGAAGGTGGTCATAATGTTATGCCTAATCAGGGTGTATATTGTTATTATTTTTTTGTTTTTAAAGGGTGTCTAACCAGACACTGTTGCTGCAGCAAGGACATTATACCCCATCTGGCCTGTCCTCCCTTAAACATAGGCCAGTTGTCGGTTGAGTGCTTTGCCAGGCTGGGGGCCCAATTGGACCTCTGCTATTACTGGAGGGCTAGCTGTGCACTCCTATACAATGTTATCAACTGTGAATGAAAAGTGGTCATTCTTAGCTTGTAATTGTAATTGTTGCCAAGATCTGCAATTGTTGATGTCAAGCTTCAGTGACTTGGTGTAAGACTTGCCATTACCACCCGTTCACCTAACATTTAGTTATTACATTGCCAAGTTATTTATCGTATGTCATTTGTTTACTTTGCTATTTGAACATGCTAATTATATTTAGTAAGATGATTTACTGGTTTAGCCCTGGTTTAGTGCAGGTCCCAAGATATGTAAGGTGGCCATAAGGATGGAGCATGAAAGCTGTGATTTATGCTGTGTAGTTTCTTAACACTAGGCTTGAAAACCACCCAGATGCTGTGTTGCAATGGACCAAAAGATGCAACAGTGTATGAAGACTGTTGGATTAGTTAAGCCTCATTTCAATATTGAGTCATATGTTATTGTGCCCTTTTTTGCTAGGCTAGCCCAATGATCAAATGCAAACCATGCAACAATAACAATAACAATATAGAGGTGTTTGTGCAACTGTAAAAATGAGAACCCTGAGTACTTTGGCTGGAGTTAGGAGCAGATGTTGCTTAATAAAAGACACTAAAGAGCCATGGGTCTAGGAGTTGTTGGACAAAACAAAAACCTGTCACTTTGAAACTCCAGTCAAGTTCAGTCTGGGTCCTTCTCGTGATTAGTTTTTTTTTTTGTCATTTTGTATACTGTACATCTATCCTCTCACTGCTTCAGTCTATCTTCTCCATTTGGAAGAAACTGGAAACCTTTCAGTTTTTTTCTTTAAATATTTTATTCATGCATTTTCTCCCTTTTTTCTCCGTTAGCGTGTCCAATTGCCCGATTGCGTTATGCTTCCTCTCCACCAATGACGATCCCTGCTCTGATTGAGGAGAACGAAGCTAACCCACACCCCCTCCGACACGTGGGCAGCATGCCGTATGCATCTTATCACCTACACTTTGACGAGTGCAGTGCAGCTCAGCACTGTATGGAGAGACACACCCTGAGAGCACTCTTTTCCAGTCTCTGTGCAGGCGCCATCAGTCAGCCAGCAGAGGTCGTAATTGCATTAGGCTTAATCCCACCCATATCTGAACAACAGGCCAATCGTTGTTCATGTTGGCGCTCAGCCTAGACGGCAGGCAGAGCTAGGTTTCGATACGATGTATTCAAGATCCCAGCTCTGGTTCCAGCGTGTTTTTCTTTACTGCTGTGCCACCTGAGCGGCTTTCAGTTTTTTTCTTATGGGGAGTTTTGTTTTGCACCATTTCTTGGAACTTTGCCTTGCTAATTTTGCAGCAAATTTTAAGAACTTTGCTGTTAATGTTTTTGTGCTTATTACAAAAACCTACTTTAAATGTTCGACTTCATAAAGTGATAGATCAATGTGACGTTACTTTATATGTGAGACTACAAATATTTGTGTGTGTGTGTGTGAGAACTATATGAAGGAATGTATGATACACTGTTTAAGTGTAGGTTTTCATATACTATGAATGTGTGATGAACTCGTATGTATTATGAGTTGTCAATTCACGAAGGTGCTCTTGTTTTAGGTTTACATATTCATACACTTGCTGTGTAAATAATTCCTGCCACAGGTTTGGAGTTGAAAATCAAGGTTTTGAAGCTACTTTACATTTCCGTCAGCGCTGCAAACATGAGGGCACAGTGTGCACAGAAGGCTTGCTATAGTAACTTTGCTTTTGCTTTTTTATCCATATTGCAATGTCTGTGCATGGATAATAGTGACTGTTTTACAGTCACCTTAAGAACTGCTGCTTTATCTCACCACAGTCAAGTCAAGCATTATGTTTTAATCACAAGCTGCAATAATAACTGTTTTCAAATGAATAATGAAATGAGAAAGTATGCTAAACATGTATTGTCACAGTAACAAATAAGGGTTTTTATTTTTTATTACTGTATATCTTTTGTCCTCGTATATGTGACTGATAAATGTACTGTTTTTGTGTACTCCTTTTATCAAATTAAGGTGTTGCACTTGTGTGCTACTCCTTATTGTCTGGTAGCAGAATCATAGGCCAGAAGCTGATCAATAACGCTAATAGATTACATATGGGGGGTTGTTTCAGACCAAACCGCTGTGCACTGGGGGTTGGTTTATGTCCTTTTTTCTGTTTCCCCCCCATTTCCTTATTTGTGGCTTATGCCGTTAACATGCCTGGAATTTTTGTCCCACATTCCTTTAACATTAACATTAAAACCACCTCCTGTCTATTTTATTAGCTCCACTTACCATATAGGAGCACTTTTTAGTTCAACAATTACTGACTGTATTTCATCTGTTTCTCTACATACTTTTTAAGCCTGCTTTTACCCTGTTCTTCAATAGTCAGGACCACCGTATAGTCAGGAGTAGGTATTATTTAGGTGGTGGATCATTCTCAGCACTGCAGTGACAATGACATGGTGGTGGTGTGTTAATGGGTGTTGTGCTGGTATGAGTGGATCAGACACAGCAGCGCTGCTGGAGTTTTTAAATACCATGTCCACTCACTGTCCACTCCATTAGACACTCCTACCTAGTTGGTCCACCTTGTAGTTGTAAAGTCAGAGACGATCGCACATCTATTGCTGCTGTTTGAGATGGTCATCTTTTAGACCTTCATCAGTGGTCACAGGATGCTGCCTACGGGACGCTGTTGGCTGGATGTATTTTTGGTTGGTGGACTATTCTCAGTTCAGCAGGGACAGTAAGGTGTTTAAAAACTCCATCAGTGCTGCTGTGTCTTATCCACTCATACCAGCACCATGTCAGTGTCACTGCAGTGATGAGAATGACCCACCACCCAAATAATACCTGCTCTGTAGTGGTCCTGGGAGAGTCCTGCCAACTGAAGAACAGCATGGAAGGGAGCTAACAAAGCATGCAGAGTAACAGATGGCAGTCAGTAATTGTAGAACTACAAAGTGCTCCTATATGGTAAGTGAAGCCGATAAACTGGACAATGTGTGTAGAAACAAGGAGGTGGTTTTAATGTTATGGATGATCAGTGTATATGGTTTGGGATCACTGCACTAAATGAAATTCAACCCAGCTCATAATTTACCATGTGTACATGTCTGTGTCTGTGTGTGTGTGTGTGTACACTTGCTAGGGTTGCTTGCTTAAACTGACTAAGATTGAAGTTCACAGCTGCAACAGTGACTCATGTTAATCGATGCGTTTAAAAAAAGAGGAACATTCAAATTTATTTAAAAATGTAAGTCACAAATAAAGTTCAGTCAAAATATTGCATATGTCTACATTTATTCTTCGTTAATCTTGATGCTATGGGTGTTTTGAAACATCAATTTCTCGTTAATCCTTTTTGTTCACATATTAGAAGCTGCAGGATTTAAATAATTTTCTAGTCAAGACAAGACAAATTTATTTGTATAGCGCTGTTTACAATGAACATTGTCCCAAAGCAACTTTACAGAATCCAGGACCAACAGACCAAAAAAACCCTGTTGAGCAAGCTGAGGGTTACAGTGGCAAGGAAAAACTCCCTAAAAATACAGGAAGATACCTTGAGAGGAACCAGACTCAGCAAGGACCCCCATCCTCCTTGGGTGGCCTGAAGGATAATTTGAATAAATAGGATTTACACAAATCATACATACACAAAGCTCCACAAAAACATGCAGTCAGGTTAATTGGAGACACTGAATTGCCCTATAGGTGAATGGGTGTGTGTGTGTGTATACAGTGTATCACAAAAGTGAGTACACCCCTCACATTTCTGCAGATATTTAAGTATATCTTTTCATCGGACAACACTGACAAAATGACACTTTGACACAATGAAAAGTAGTCTGTGTGCAGCTTATATAACAGTGTAAATTTATTCTTCCCTCAAAATAACTCAATATACAGCCATTAATGTCTAAACCACCGGCAACAAAAGTGAGTACACCCCTAAGAGACTACACCCCTAAATGTCCAAATTGAGCACTGCTTGTCATTTTCCCTCCAAAATGTCATGTGATTTGTTAGTGTTACTAGGTCTCAGGTGTGCATAGGGAGCAGGTGTGTTCAATTAAGTAGTACAGCTCTCACACTCTCTCATACTGGTCACTGAAAGTTCCAACATGGCACCTCATGGCAAAGAACTCTCTGAGGATCTTAAAAGACGAATTGTTGCGCTACATGAAGATGGCCAAGGCTACAAGAAGATTGCCAACACCCTGAAACTGAGCTGCAGCACAGTGGCCAAGATCATCCAGCGTTTTAAAAGAGCAGGGTCCACTCAGAACAGACCTCGCGTTGGTCGTCCAAAGAAGCTGAGTGCACGTGCTCAGCGTCACATCCAACTGCTGTTTTTGAAAGATAGACGCAGGAGTGCTGTCAGCATTGCTGCAGAGATTGAAAAGGTGGGGGGTCAGCCTGTCAGTGCTCAGACCATACGCCGCACACTACATCAAATTGGTCTGCATGGCTGTCACCCCAGAAGGAAGCCTCTTCTGAAGTCTCTACACAAGAAAGCCCGCAAACAGTTTGCTGAAGACATGTCAACAAAGGACATGGATTACTGGAACCATGTCCTATGGTCTGATGAGACCAAGATTAATTTGTTTGGTTCAGATGGTCTCAAGCATGTGTGGCAGCAATCAGGTGAGGAGTACAAAGATAAGTGTTTCATGCCTACAGTCAAGCATGGTGGTGGGAATGCCATGGTCTGGGGCTGCATGAGTGCGGCAGGTGTTGGGGAGTTACATTTCATTGAGGGACACATGAACTCCAATATGTACTGTGAAATACTAAGCAGAGCATGCTTAGTGAGTGAGAGTGAATGAAAGTGAGTGTTTTTACTGATCCAGAGTTCAATGCCTTGTGCTTAACACAAATCCAGCTGATGCTTTGCATTGTGGTTAATGACCTTAGGTTTGTGTGCAGCTGTGCAGATTTTGTGTTGGTGTTGCTTTTATTAAAGCAATAAGCCACGAGAGGCCGTGCGTTACTGTGATTTTAGCACGGGGAATGACGTTTTTGGCACGACGCGAAGCGGTGTGCCTAAAACTTCTTTCCCGTGCTAAAATCATAGCAGTAACGCACGGTCTCGAGTGGCTTATTGCTTTTATAAAACGGCGGTCAACATAAAATACAATAAATACAACAATGTTTAATTCATAAATGTAATTATTGTGTATAAACTTACAATAAAGCATTCTTCCGCGACGCAAGGTAGTTCGATTAACAGTGTTGCTAGGCAACATGAGGGCGAACATAACATTAACTTTTTCTTTTCAGTGGCGTATTAATATGGAATGATGTGAGGTGGTCATAGGTGTGTGTTTATCGGGGATTTTACAACGGCTTTGAACGCGGCTCAGCCAATCAGATTTTAGGACCGGATCTATCCGTTTTATAATATATGTTTTATTTATGAATTTATTTATAAATGAGTGGATAGAATTATTTAGGAATATTTGCAGATAATAGGGCACTTTAACCTAGTTTGCCTAAAAAGCTCAAATTACCTGAATTTACCAAAGACAGGACTTTTACCACTAGAGGGCAGTACAATCCTGCGTATAAGAGTCGGAAAATGAGTGTAAAACGTCCCTTTTGGCCAAAGTCTGTAAGGAGTTTCCCATGTCTCTAGGTCAGTGTTTCTCAACATTTTTTCAGTCACGGCACCCCATTAAAAGTATTCAAAATCTCGAGTCACCCCAGTCTAAAATTTATTAAAAAACTTACACTCTGCATCCCTCGGACTGCTAACACACAAAAACACTACAGGGAAGAGACGTACTGTGGTTGTATTGCATTAAGTTTTACAAAAATCTCTTGTGCAGAGATGTGCCTGTGTTTGTTTCTGCTTTAAAACATACGCGCCATGAATCAATCAGATTTAACATCATTAAAGAAGTTTATAGTTTACTCAATTACTAAAGCAATAAGCCACGAGAGGCCGTGCGTTACTGTGATTTTGAGCCGCGTTCGAAGCCGTTGTAAAATAAAGCAATAAGCCACTCGAGACCATGCATTACTGTTATGATTTTAGCACGGGGAAAGAAGTTTTAGGCACTCCGCTTCGCGTCGTGCCAAAAACGTCATCCCCGTGCTAAAATCACAGTAATGCACGGCCTCTCGTGGCTTATTGCTTTATTTTACAACGGCTTCGAACGCGGCTCAGCCAATCAGATTTTTACCATATATAAAATGGTAAAAAGTAGCACAAAGCTTTCTTTAAAATAACAAAAAAATTTTTGCAAGTTGTGCTACAAGACTGCTACTGTGCTACTGTTTGTTTATTAGGAATTTTAATGTTATGTTTTGCACTTTCATTGACAGGTCACGTAGTTAGGTTACAAATGATTCATCAGTTCAAGTTCAAAGTCAAACACCATCATGGGCAATTTGCAATTCACCTAACTTATATGTTTTTGGACTGAGAGAGGAAACAATAGCTTCTGGAGGAAACCCATGCAGACATGGTGTGAACAGGCAAACTCCACACAGAAAGGACCTGAGCCGCTCCACCTGGGAATGGATATCAGGACCAACTATCCTGTACGACAACACTACCCAGTATTCATGTCCCCAATGATTTCTGATTTCACTTTAATTATTGTTTGGGGAAAAAGAAAATTTTGTTTTTACACATCATTCTGAGTGATTAAGTGTAGATTGACTGCTAAAAATGTCAATTAGATCTGTATATCTACATCTATGTACAGCCCTGCTGGCCTCATAAGGTATTAAGGTGATATGTATAGAACCAAATTAAAATATACAAGAAGAACCTCAGTTTGTTTGTTTATTAGAATTTTAACGTCATGTTTTTTTTTTCACTTTGTGAACTGATAAATCTTGTGTAATGAGTAACTACCGTTCCTGTCATGAATGTAACCAAAGTTATATTGAATACAGTCATGGACAATTTAGTGTCTCCAATTCACCTCACTTGCATGTCTTTGGACTGTGGAAGGAAACCAGAGCACCCGGAGGACTCAAAACAGAAAGGACCCGGAATGCCCCACCTGGGGATCAAACCCAGGACCTTCTTGCTGTGAGGCGACAGTACTCCCCACTTAGCCACCGTGCCGCCCAAGAACCTCAGTAAATGGAAAACAAATATTTATTGATACATACAAGCAATATTGATAAAATACATTTTGTGTTTAAATGAAAATTATTTCTTGACAAATGTCCATGTGCACTATTATTCATGGCAGAGTGCCATGTATTGTGGTTGTACTGGTTAGCCATTCACTTCTTCTGTCCTGACATTGTGCTGATTTTTCGAAAACAGGAAGACCTAAAAGAATGCTGAGAGCATTATAACTGGTGACCAAGCAGTATTGGACAGCTTAAAGGAAATGCCTTGATGTCTGAACAAAGAAATGTGTAATTAGTAAGCTTCAAACAATGGCATTTTAATGGGTGGTACAAGGTATTTCTGAGTAACTGTGATATGAACTGAAATATTCTGAATATGTACAGCAAAATTACTACAAAATTATGTTTAAGTAATTTCAATAATCCACAAAAATAGATGAAATTGCATTAGATGCAATTAAAATTCACACTGAAAAATGAAATGCACAACCATCTGCACATATCTGCATGTGATGATGTAAGGATGTAAGGATACCTTACACATCACCAAGTCTGGTTGTAATGAATGAGGAAAGGGGCTAACCCAGTTAATATTGTAAATAGTATAAATAAATAAATACTTACCTGTCGTGGTGGGGATGGTCCGGGTATCGGGGATGATACGGGACGTTGCCGGGTAGAAGGTGCCTGAAGAGAGAGAAAGTATAGAGTAAATTGTAAATTAAGCTAGCTGAATTATTAGGAATTGTATGTGTTGAGAATGTTCCCTCCAGTTTCAGCTGTAGCTGGATTGGCTGCCAGGTCCTAGAGGGGAGGGACCTTTTTGATAAAACAGGAGGAAGTAAGGGGGAAGGGGAAAAGAATGGCGGGAGGCCTAAAATGAATAACCCGAGTAACTGCCTGGAGTTACTATGTGAACCAGCTGTGGTTCTTTTTCTTTTAAATTAATAACGCGTTTGTAAATATCCCTGGTGTGTGTAAACAAATAAAGTTGAAGGTGTTGGAACTGGGACTCTTGAGCTTTTGTCCTCCTTGGGTCTCCTATGCTTGGCTCAACCTACTACAATTCATGTTACACTGCATCTTAAAGGTACATATACATATATTTGTTTCCCTTAATATTCACAGTCCTTCAGCTCTGCAGCCTTAAGACCCTAAAGTTATCCACTACTGAGCATCGATCAAAACAGAACGGGTTCCCTCAATGTTTTTTCCTCATGCAATTATGTATAGGAATTCCAACCCGGAACTACAGCCCAGAATTCTTAGAGTTTCCCTCCTTTCCCTTAGAGTCTCATAAACATGTTTCATTTACTGCCTGTACTAAAAGTTTCTTAAGACTTCTCTGTTGTGACAGCAGATAACAAAATTCTAGTCCTTCCAATCAACAACACATACCATATATTTAGACCTGGTTTATTTCCAATATGATTTATAAAAAGTAGAAGAATATGAATATAACCATTTTTATTGCATATAATTAATTCTTGTAATAGAACTAGCTTGCTTTTTGCTACCCTTCTCATATTTTAACCAGTGGCATGTTAGGTAGATCTGGAGCATAAGAGAACCCACATCTGTCTTGTTGAAGAAAATCATTATTTAAATGGACCTTTTCCAGCTATGTGAAGTAGGGCCAAAGTGTCTTAATAAGCAGCACAATATACAACCCCAAATCAGAAAAAACTGGGACAGTATGGAAAATGCAAATAAAAAAAAAATGCAGTGTTACTTACATTTACTTTGACTTTTTATTTTTATTTATTAATAAACATTCATTCCTGCATTTCAGGCCTGCAACACATTCCAAAAAAAGTTGGGACAGGACCAATTTAGGGCTAGTAATGCAGTGAAAAAACTAAATAATGATGTGATTCCAAACAGGTGATGTTAACAGGTGATTGTAATCATGGTTTGGTACAAAAGCAGCATCCAGGAAAGGCTGAGTCTTTGATGAGCATAGACGATCAGAGGATCTCCATTTTATCAACAAATGTGTGAGAAAATGATTGAAATGTTTAAAAACAATGTACCTCAAAGAAAGATAGGAAGGAATTTGCATATTTCTCTCTCTACAGTGCATAATATCATTAAACCATTCAAGGAATCGAGAGAATTTTAGTGCGTAAAGACCAAGGGTGCAAGCTTAAGCTGAACGCCTGTGATCTTTGATCCCTCAGACAGCACTGCATCAAGAACCACCACTCAACAATAGCTGATATAACCACATGGGTGAGGGATTACTTTGGCAAATCTTTGTCAAGCACTACAATACAGAGTTACATGCACAAATGCTACTTAAAACTTTACTGTGCAAAAAAGAAGCCTTATGTTAACCATGTCCAGAAGCGGTGTCAACTTCTCTGGGCTCTGAGGCATCTAGGATGGACCATCACACAGTAGAAACATGTATTGTGGTCAGATGAATCAGCATTCCAGGTCTTTTTGGAAAAAAATGGACGCCGTGTGCTCTGGACCAAAGACCAAAAGGACCATCCAGACTATTATCAGAAACAAGCCCAAAAGCCAGGGTTTGTCATGGTATGGGGCTGTGTCAGTGCCCCTGGCAAAGGTCATTTACACTTCTGTGATGGCAGCATTAATGCAGGAAAGTACATTGAGATCTTAGAGCAACATATGCTGCCTTCAAGACGTCGTCTTTTCCAGGGACGTCCATGCATTTTTCAACAAGACAATGCAAAACCACATGCTGCACACATTACAAAGTCATGGCTGCGGAAGAAGAGGGTACGGGTACTGGACTGGCCTGTCTGCAGTCCTGACCTGTCCCCAAAAGAGAATGTTTGGAGAATTTTGAAACAAAAAATGCGACAACGCTTCATTTATGTGCTTGAAAATATTGTTGAAAAAAATTGCCCTATTCCAACTTTCTCTGTTATTGCATATTTGTCACACGGAATGATTTCAGATTAATTACCTTTTAAACCTATTATTAAAACATCATACTAAACAAATGAAACTTAGTTAAAAATATTGTGAAACACATTATATGTGATTAAGGGCAGTGATAGCTCAGCAATTAAAGTACTGGCCTAGTGAAAGGGTTTTCATGACCATTTTAGCCTGTGTTAACCTGTTTAAGAAAGCCTGAGTGTTGTTAGTTTAGTGGCAGTAGTATCTCAGTTGTTAGGGCTCTGGGCTATTAATCAAAAGCTTAAGGGTTCAAATCCTATCTTACCCAAACAGCCAGCACTGGGCCCTCTCTGCTCAAGTGGTGTGGTATAATGGACGACCCTGTGCTTTGACCCCAGCTTTCAAACAATCTAGGGCATGCTAAGAGAAGAATTTTATTGTACAATATTTATATAAATTTATATATTTATATAAATGATGACATTCTATAACACTTTATTTTAGTGTATTTTTAATTTCAGAACAAGGGTTAGTGTTGGCTCATTTAATAATTTGCTTAATTATGCAAATTCATGAGCAAATATTTCTTATTCTAATTTAAAACAACTTTTCAACATGAAAAATCCTAACCACTACAAATATATTCATTTGACATATTAAGTACACTTCGCTTTATACTGTATTTGCAACACATTTTACAAATCAATAAATCCCTGGTTAAAGGACACTGTTTGGAAATAATTAACCTGAATGCTTTCCACATGGTTTTAGCTGTGGATTAATACTGATACCCCTATAAAACACATACACATACTGTATATCACTGCACATTTTATCGGCTCCACTTACCATATAGAAGCACTTTGTAGTTCTACAATTACTGACTGTAGTCCATCTATTTCTCTACATACCTTTTTAGCCTGCTTTCACCCTGTTATTCAATGGTCAGGACCCCCACAGGACCACTACAGAGTAGGTATTATTTAGGTGGTGGATCATTCTCAGCACTGCAGTGACACTGACATGGTGGTGGTGTGTTAGTGTGTGTTGTGCTGGTATGTGTGGATCAGACACAGCAGCGCTGCTGGAGTTTTTAAATACCGTGTCCACTCACTGTCCACTCTATTAGACACTCCTGCCTAGTTGGTCCACCTTGTAGATGTAAAGTCAGAGACGATCGCTCATCTACTGCTGCTGTTTGAGTTGGTCATCTTCTAGACCTTCATCAGTGGTCACATGACGCTGTCCACATGGTGCTGTTGGCTGGATATTTTTGGTTGGTGGACTATTCTCAGTCCAGCAGTGACAGTGAGGTGTTTAATAACCAGCGCTGCTGTGTCTTATCCACTCATACCAGCACAACACACACTAACACACCACCACCATGTCAGTGTCACTGCATTGCTGAGAATGACCCACCACCCAAATAATACCTGCTCTGTAGTGGTCCTGTGGGGGTCCCGACCATTGAAGAACAGGGTGAAAGCAGGTTAAAAAGGTATGTAGAGAAACAGATGGACTACAGTCAGTAATTGTAGAACTACAAAGTGCTCCTATATGGTAAGTGGAGCTGATAAAATGGACAGTGAGTGTAGAAACAAGGAGGTGGTTTTAATGTTATGGCTGATTGGTGTATATATATATATATATATATAAAGGGTCCAACCTCCTTGGACAACCTAGAAAATATTTTGATTAATTAAATTAGGAATATATAAATAGAAACTAAATAGATACATAAAGTAAACGAGTAATCACACAAATAAGCTTAAGCAGTTGCAGTGGTCAGTTTAAGTGCTAAACAACTTTACCTTTGATTACTGTTTGTGTGAATTTTCTTCATGTACTCAGATTTTTTTTCACTTAAAGGATATGAAATTTTGTTAGCCACGAATTAGCAAACTGGGCTAAAGAAAAGTTTAGTTTTGCTGGAGGGTAATAGCTGTTTTAGAAATTAAAGCAAATTATAGAATGGTATCTTAATGGACTTAGTTACTTATAGATACTATAAATAACATCATAAGGGACAACAACTGCTTCTATTTCTTGATGTGAAAATTGTTGTGCACCTCCCACAGTGGTCGTTCTTCCATTATAGGCTGGGTGTTGGGTTACTGGTCTGAAAACTTCAGCATGCACTGAACAGGTGATGGAGACTCTCTGAAAAGGGGGCTGTCAAATCTTCTCATCTAGTCTTCAGCAGGATTCCCTAGTATATAATTAATTACTATTAGGTATGAGCTCATACCACTATGTTTAGCGTGCTCTTGGGTTTAAGAGGGCACACAGGGCCCACAGAAAATTTTTATAGTTTGTTTTTTTTGCAATAGAAAGCTTTCCTAAGTAGGAGGTTGTAATTTTCTTTTCATTCTGGTTGAGTTTGCACCATTTTATCTTAAATAGTGATTTTACCATATAAGAGCCACAGTTTTGACCTCAATCAAATAGACAAAAAATGATAAAGTCTATATATATCAAGCTTGATATTAAAAGTATAGATTGACTTTTAGCTGCCAGCCTGTTAACTAAATGTTCATTAGAACCACATACAGTAGTGGATATTAAAATGTACTTTAAAATGTTTAGCTACAATTATCCAATTGCTCATAATTTTATAATGTTAATTTAATGTTCAGTAATGAAATTACAAACTTTGATTTTGGGGAATAAAAGGTTCTTAAGAACCTGTCAGGTAATTTGCCTTAAAGGAAGTTAAGAACCAAGAATTATTTAGGAGGGAAGTCATTTTAAGTTATACAAGCAGCAATAGATGAGCTATCGTCTCTGACTTTACATCTACAAGGTGGACCAACTAGGTAGGAGTATCTAATAGAGTGGACAGTGAGTGGACACGGTATTTAATCAGTATCCATCAGTGCTGCTGTGTCTGATCCACTCATACCAGCACAACACACACTAACACACCACTACCATGTCAGTATCACTGCAGTGCTGAGAATGATCCACCACCTAAATAATACCTGCTCTGTGGGGGTCCTGACCATTGAAGAACGGGGTGAAAGCAGGCTAAAAAGGTATATAGAGAAATAGATGGACTACAGTCAGTAATTGTAGAACTACAAAGTGCTCCTATAGGGTAAGTGGAGCTGATGGACAAAAAAAATGGACAGTGAGTGTAGAAACAAGGAGGTGGTTTTAATGTTATGGCTCATCTGTGTATATACAACATGTATTTTTATGCAGCCTAAATGGTGCTTAGTTTATTGGGCTTATAATTAATTGGCCTTGCAACTTATCCATATGACAGTTCTTGCTTTTTACACTAAATGGTACTTTTCATAAAATGCCTAATTATTTTGGGATAGAATGGGGGAATTGTTACAATTAGATTACACACTACAGGTACTCTGCCCACCCTACAAAAATAAGGGGGTTTGTAATGTTTTCATTGCAAGGGAGTACACCCATCCCTGGGGGCTAACCTTTGTGTCCCTGGTCTTTTATTAAAACATGCTGAGTGTGTCAGAACTCCACATGACACGTGCATCCTTCTCTTTAATCTGTATTTGCACACAGTCTCCTGTTAGCAGGAGAATCAATGCCTGTCTTTGTAAAGGACTGAAAAAATCATACTATACATTAGCCTCTAATGAGCGGCTGTCAGAATAGACACATATCCAACAACAGCTTTAGTTTGTTGAGCAGAGAAAATGCAAAAGCCCATATTCTTGACTTGTTGCGGTTGTATCAGTCTGTTAAGTCTTTGAGGGCAAACTCGAAACAGTAAAGATTTATTGCACCTGGGCCCCAGTGCATAGGCTATGCAGAGGAAATCTATATAAGCAAATATACAAGTTTTTGCAGGTAGTAGACACGAGGTATCCTGAAGTCATAGTATTTAACTAGCATGCAACCTCTCGTCAGTATAGGTGGACTCCTGCTGTGCTCGGCTGCCGAGAATCCTTCAGGGAATGCTTGGCATGGTGTAAAGTCATCCAAAAACAGCTTGGGGAAGAATCCCTGGGATGGAATGTGGTCAGTTCTTACATTTCTTAAAGAAGTTGAACTAAACAAAGAGTCACTTAATAAGCTTGTTTTGCCTAAAAGATGAGTCTGCTACAGATGAGTTAATGAGTTCCATTTTGACGTTTGGATATTCCACCTGTTTCTGGGTTAACTGAATTGACTTACGTTTAAAGCAATTTGATAGCAAGGCTACTAGTTTGGGTGTAATTTTGGGCTGTGTTAAAAGGGTCATATATTTACAGTTAAACGGGGCATATGCACAGGTTTACACTTCACAGGCAAGGATTTTTTTTGGGCTTTTGGGACAGTATGGAAAATGCAAATAAAAAAAAAATGCAGTGTTCCTTACATTTACTTTGACTGTTATTTGATTGCAGACCGTTTGAACCCAAAATATTTCATGTTTTGTCTGCTCAACTTTATTTCATTTGTTAATATACCTCCATTCCTGCATTTCAGGCCTGCGACACATTCCAAAAAAAATTGGGACGGGGGCAATTTAGGACTAGTAATGAGGTGAAAAAAATAAATAATGATGTGATTCCAAACAGGTGATGTCAACAGGTGATTGTAGTCATGGTTTGGTACAAAAGCAGCATCCAGGAAAGGCTAAGTCTTTGATGAGCAAAGATGATCAGAGGATCTTCAGAAAATTATTGAAATGTTTAAAAACCATGTAACTTAAAAAAAGATTGGAAGGGATTTCCATATTTCGCCCTCTACAGTGCATAATATCATTAAACGATTTAGGGAATCAGGAGGAATTCCAGTGTGTAAAGGCCAAGGGTGCAATCTGCATCAAGAATCGCCACCCAACAATAGCTGATATAACCACATGGGTGAAGGATTACTTTGGCAAACCTTTGTCAAGCACTACAATACAGAGTTACATGCACAAATGCCACTTATAACTTTACTTTCATATTTTATTTTATATGTTGGCATACATGAAACAAAGATTTACACTCTTAAAAAGGACAGTTTAAACTCAAGAGCCAAAGTAGCTGTTACTTGGTAATCCTCAATCACCCCCCTACTCATTCATTTCCTTTCCTTGCCTGATCAGTGCTAGCAAACTAATTTTAGTTATTTTGCTTAGCACAATGATATTAAGCTCTGTTGCTGTACCTATGGTACAACTGTTGTATAAATGTACACTATAAGGCCAAAAGTATTTGGACACCAACCATGAGCTTGTTAACCACACCCACAAGGCTTTTACTTGTCTGCCATACTTTTCTAGCAGGGCTTTTTACATGGTTTTACATTGTATTTTACAAAGTTGTACATGGAGGGCGGTACGGTGGCTCAGTGGGTAGCACTGTCACCTCAAAGCAAGTCCTGGGTTAGATTTCCAGGTCCTTTCTGGGTGGAGTTTGCACGTTCTCCTCATATCCGTGTAGGTTTCTGTGTAGGAGCTCCGGTTTCCGCCCACAGTGTTTGTGTGTTTGCCCTGAGATGGACTGCCGACCTGTCTGGGGTGTTTTTTACTTTTTACCCGATGAATCGTACTCACTGCGACCCTGAGTAGGATAAAGTGATGGTAAAACAGACAATAAATAAATAAATTAATGTTGTACATGGTCGAACACACACAGACACTTTGAGATAATAGCCAAAACCATGTGATGC
This sequence comes from Trichomycterus rosablanca, assembly GCF_030014385.1. NCBI lineage: Eukaryota > Metazoa > Chordata > Actinopteri > Siluriformes > Trichomycteridae > Trichomycterus > Trichomycterus rosablanca. The sequence goes on along the minus strand of NC_086006.1, from coordinate 11,841,062 downwards.
ATTGGTGCCCTGTCTAGGGTGTTCCTGCCTTGTGCCCAGCTTTGCGTGACAGGTTTAGGTTTAATTGATTAATAGATCTTCCATAACTATTTCATCCTAACAAGGGGTCAACCACCACATAGATACTTTAGCTGTCAAACCAATAGGGCAGAAATAGGGAAAAAGTCCATGGTCACAACGACAATAACTGGTGTCCTGAGTTCCCAAACTGTTGTTAAAAAGTAAGGAAATGTAAACAGTGTTTCTGCTATTAAACAAGTAATCATATATATGTTAATTTTTCATTTTCTTTGTACTGTTTTATATAAATACATTTTACAGTATTTGTAAATCATGGCTGTCTTTTTCACTTTGTTTTTTTTTTACTTTGATTGTACTGTATATTTTTATCCTTTATATAGCATTAGCTTAGTCTGAAGTTCAGAATAGTCTTATGGGTTTTAAACCAAATGAATGAAATGAATGGGTCTGAGTAAAGTTTATCGGATAAATAAATCAATATATGAAAAACTCAACTGAACTAACCTGGTTTGTCTTCAATTCTTAAAAAATGCCTTTGGGGGCTCTGGTTTATGTCACTATTTTACAGAATTTGGTAACCATAATGGGTTTTATTTTAGGAAAAAAATGTTGCAGGGCTTTGGTTGATCTACAGTATTTCACAATTTTACCCGGAACTTCAGCTACAGAGATTACGAAGAACTAGGTCATCTGAGTCCAACTGGCAATATGACCTTGTGGATGCCGACACATTTGAACACAGATTTTATCTTTCCTAAACACATTCTCTAAGTCCCTTTTTCCCCTCATTCTTAAACACAATGTCTCGCAGTCATTACTGTGGGAGACTAACGGTCTGGACATACTCATGAACTGCATGTTAGTGTGTGTCTGTGTGTGTGTGTGGGTGTGTTTGTCTGGGTGCATAAGTCACCCGTTTGCTCTGTCAATGGGCATCTGTTTCCGATCTCAGCAATCTAGCTGGGAACGTGCTGGTGATGAAGCTTTGGCTAAAATCACATAATTGGGGGTGGGTGGGGGTGAAAGCCACTGACTGTGGGAACTTTTTCCTTTATCAGGCATTTTGTTGAGTTAGCCATCACTGTGTGGGTGAGGTGGGCTGCTTCTATTGCTGTCTCTACCTAGGTGGGTGATTCATTAACTTAGCTGGAGGGCAAACAAAAAAAGTGGGGCCAGAATTTAACGACTCACTCACTTGTAATATTGACTCACTGTCTCAACTATTCTGGAGTTGATTTGTATTTTACATATGATCTCATAAAATAGTATCTTCTAAAGTATAACCTATCCATCACATGCAGGGCTTCTGTTATAATCACTGAAACTCAGCTTGTGTTTGTCAACAAATGTGTGAGAAAATTATTGAAATGTTTAAAAACAATAAACCTCAAAGAAAGATTGGAAGGGATTTGCATATTTCTCCCTCTACAGTGCATAATATCATTAAACGATTCAAGGAATCGTGACAAATTTCAGTGTGTAAAGACCAAGCTGAAAGCCAGTGATCTTCGATCCATCAGAAGGCACTGCATCAAGAACAGCCACTCAACAATAGCTGATATAACCACATGGCTGAGGGATTACTTTGGCAAACCTTTGTCAAGCACTACAATACAGAGTTACATGCACAAATGCCACTTATGTTAACTTAAGAAGCCTTATGTTAACCATGTCCAGAAGCGGTGTCGATTTCTCTGGGCTCGGAAACATCTAGGATGGACAGTGAAACATCACACAGTGGAAACGTGTACTGTGGTCAGATGAATCAGCATTTCAGGTCTTTTTTGGAAAAAATGGACACCGTGTGTTCTGGACCAAAGACAAAAAAAGGACCATCCAGACTGTTATCAGCAACAAGTCCAAAAGCCAGGGTCTGTCATGGTACCTTGACAAATGAAGCTTACACTTGGCAGCATTAATGCAGAAAAGTACATTGAGATCTTAGAGCAACATATGCTGCCTTCAAGACGTCATCTTTTCCAGGGACGTCCATGCATTTTTCAACAAGACAATGCAAAACCACATGCTGCACACATTACAAAGGCATGGCTGCAGAAAAAGAGGGCACAGGTACTGGACTGGCCTGCCTGCAGTCCTGACCTGTCCCCAATAGAGAATGTGTGGAGAATTTTGAAAGGAAAAATGTGACAACGACGCCCCCGTACTTTTGCACATCTTAAGACGTGTTTGTAGGAAGAATGGAACAAAATAAAAGCTGAAACACTAAATCACTTGGTATCCTCGGTGCCAAAACGTTTTTCAAGTGTGGTGAAAAGGAATGGCAACATTACAAAGTGGTAAATGCTTTACTGTCCACATTTTTTTTGGAATGTGTTGCAGGCCTGAAATGCAGGAATGGATGTTTATTAATAAATGAAATGACATTGAGCAGATAAAACATGAAATATCTCAGCTTCATCCTGTCTGCAATCAAATAAAAGTTAAAGTAAATGGGTTGTAGATGTGTTGCTTTGGACGCTTTGTTACAACACATATTGCCAGGGGACTTGTAATATTGCTTTAGTAAAAAAAAATGACCTAACACTCAGTACATTTCCTCACTCCTCCATTATTCCCAGGGTTTGTGTTCAACAGAGTCTGCGCAGCATGCTCTACAAAATGAGAGATGGAAGCAATTAAATCCAGAGCCAGGCACGGGAACGTTTAGTGTTTAAAAGGCCAAACAGAGGGAAGAAAAGCTTCCTTGTAGCTTTGCATGCCAAACTATTGATCAAGCATTACCAGGCTTTACAGAAAGTGGATGATGTGGTATGCGATGATGTGTTTAATGAGAGCATGAAGCTTATTATATCCGGAGATTGATCAGTGTTCTGGAGGTCATTATAGACGTAAGACAAATTTAAAGTAAATTTCTAATTAAGCAAAAGACTATGAATATACAAAGGATTCAGAAAGTATTCACACCCCTTGACTTTTTTGCAATTTACTGTGTTGTAGAATAGATTTTTAAATTAATATAACTGTTATTTTACCCATCAGTCTACAAACACAGTTTTTAGTCTATTAGAAATCAAAGAACTGAAATATCTTATTTACAAAAGTCTTCAGACCCTTTGCTGTGGTACTTCAAATTGTGTCCAGTGCATTTTATTTGCTTGAAGTATTACTGGAATGTAGGGGTGTAACGATACACTCTGCTCACGATTCGATTCGATTCACGATGCTGAGCTCACGATTCGATTTTCTCACGATTTTTTTTGAAGTGTAAAAAGTGCAAAACAATGCACATTTTCTTGTTCATTTTTTAAACAAAAAAAACCCTTCAGTCCCCTGCAATTAAAGGTAATTACCAAGAACAGAGTACTTTACTGTAACCTAAATTTAAGTTACTTATCGCCATCTTAAATTGAAAATCAAAGTAATCAAACAAGCTCACTGAGCTGAGCCTTTAAACATATTTTTTTTGTAGCTTTAACTAATTTATTAACACATTACATGTAAAATAAATTACTAATGTAAAAAAAAACATTGTATCAAATGTTTATTATTTAAATGGCTTTATTTATTTATATACTCAACGTGGAACAGAGTGCTACAACAATAAATTATAAAATACAAAAACAAAGACCCATCTAATTAGACCAAAAGGTCTGATTGTGTATATTATTTGTACATTTGCATCTACAGTGGAACAACACAACATCAACAAAGCATCACTCAACAAAATATAAATGAAAATGTGCAAAAGAAAAAGCAGCATCCAGGTGACAGTATTTGTAAGTATTTAGTGAAGATTGGCATTCAGAAAAACCAAGGAGCTCATCTTTGATGGGTTGATCCTGTTTCTCCTTTCTGTTATGATCTTTCCAGCGTGTAATGTCTGCTTGTAAAGCGCTGAGTTCTCTCTCTCTCTCTCTCTCTCTCTCTCTCTCTCTCTCTCTCTCTCTCTCTCTCTCTCTCTCTCTCCTCCCTCCCTCCCTCCCTCCCTCCCTCCCTCCCTCCTGTTCGTGTGCACGCTGTCCGTGTGTTTGTTTGTGTGTGTGTTTGTGTGTGCCATAAAACGTCAAACATTCGTAGAAATTCCGATTAGAATTTTGGCTTAAAATTTTTGAATCAATAATTGAACCGATTGCTCTATATGGCAGTGAAGTTTGGGGTTCGCTTACACACCATCAATTCCATAATTGGGACAAACATCCATTAGAGACCCTGCACACAGAGTTCTGTAAAAGCATCCTAAAGGTGCATAGACACACCACGAACAATGCGTGCAGGGCAGAATTAGGCCGATTTCCACTAATTATCAACATACAGAGAAGAGCAATCAACTTCTGGAACCATCTAAATAAGAGCGACCCCCAATCTTATCATTATAAAGCCCTGAAACACCAAGAGCTGAGCAAACATACCAGTCCCCTCATCCAACTGGTCCTGAGTCACTACACCCATACACCACTAACACACACAGATACACCACTAACACACACCAATACACCACTAACACACACAGACACTGTAATAACACACGCCGACACACCACTAACACAATAAAGACTCAGGAACAGGAGAAATCTTATTTGGCCCTAAACAGACACTACAGTGCAGCAGATTATCTGAGTGCAGTATCCGACCCTAAATTAAGAAACACCCTGACGAGGTACAGACTGAGCGCACACGACCTGGCCGTGGAGACGGGGCGACACACCCGGTCCTGGCTGCCCCGGGAGGAGAGGTTGTGTCAGCACTGCACTCTCAGTACAGTAGAGACGGAGCTGCACTTCCTCACCCAGTGTACCAAGTACCACCACGTCCGCTCCCAATTCTTCCCTAAATTTAATAACATCATCCCCAACTTTACCTCCCTCCAAGACCCCGACAAACTGCCCCACCTACTGTGGGAGCACAGAGAGAGCTGCACACTAGCAGCACTCTATACACACACCTGCCACCATGTGAGGGACAGTGGGTGACCATGTCTCATACACATACACACACACACACACACACACACACACAAACTGATCGTTTTTCTACCTCATTAATGTAAATATTATAATTTTTATTGTTATTATTTTTGCACTGTTTTTATTAATATTTTATTCTATTTTATAATATTTTTTGCACATGTAACTGTTCTGTATATTTTTGTTTTTTCTTATTTTTATTTTTATATTCCCCTGTAACTTGCTTTGGCAATACGAATGTCCTTATTTGTCATGCCAATAAAGCTTCTTTTGAGTTTGAGAGTGTGTGTGTGTGTGTGTGTGTGTAACCCCGCCCCTCCTGCTCAGTGTAAACACACAAACGCCACCACGGAAACGCTTTAACGAAAAAACCCCCGGAAAAAACAGGAATCGGCTCCGGATCCTGTCATTCATTTCGCGACCGACCCATCACTAATAAATTACAGAATGCACGTGCAATCGTACAATCGCACAGATGTCCACGATGCACATCGCTAGATTTTTGCATCGCGATGCATCGTGAAACGATGTATTGTTACACCCTTACTGGAATGTGTGTAGAAGTCCACCTGTTGCAATTTTTATTGATTGAACGTAGTTTGGAAAGGGACACACCTGGGTCTTGTTTCTATTATAATAGGCTTTAGGGATGTAACGATGCACCACAAGACAGTTAAAAATCGATTCACATGTGTAACGATTCAAATCGGTTTACATGTATAATGAATCGATATTCACTTTAAACAGCAGAGGGCACTGGCGCTATTCACCTCGCCTGGTTGACGTCTCTACAGGGTTGCCAGGTTCGGAATTTTCTAGCCAAATTTATTTATGTGAGGATACTTTCATTTGTATTATTCATTTATTTATTTAATGTGGGATTTATTTCATTTCAGTTTTTTTTTTACACAAAAAGGAAATGTTTTTGTTTGTTTATTAGAATTTTAACGTCATGTTTTACACTTTGGTTACATTCATGACAGGAACGGTAGTTACTCATTACACAAGATTCATCAGTTCACAAGGTTATATCTAACACAGTCCTGGACAATTTAGTGTCTCCAGTTCACCTCACTTGCATGTCTTTGGACTGTGGGAGGAAACTGGAGCTCCCGGAGGAAACCCACGCAGACACAGGGAGAACATGCAAACTCCATACAGAAAGGACCTGGACCACCCCACCTGGGGATCGAACCTAGGACCTTCTTGCTGTGAGGCGACAGTGCTACCCACCGAGCCACCGTGCGCCCACAAAAAGGGAAATGTGCAGCATTGTTGTGCATAGTTTGTACCTACCTCAAAAATAAAAAGGGCATTCATTATTTAGATAAATAAAAGATGAGCACAAATACAGTTTTATTTCATTTTTTAAGAGAAATAATAAAAAGAAACTTTGTCATAATTTGTCTTCAATTTCATTTTGTTTAAAAAAAATCGGGAAAATCGTATCGTGAACCCAGTATCGTGAATCGTATCACATCGTGGGTAGAGTGTATCGTTACATCCCTAATAGGCTTGGTCTATTCTAGGATCTATGTGACACTTAAGAGTTTTTGGACAGATGTGCAACAAAGCACTTCTTCATATCATTTTATCTGTACTTCAGTCCCTCCGTTACAGTTCCAGAGAAACACTGAAGCTGTTGAAAGTGTTATGGCTTATGTTGACACAACACTTACTTGCCACTCGTCTGTAGGTATTCTACTTTGCCTTTTATGGCATATAATCATGCCACACACCACCACCATGCCACCTCAACAACACACACATACACTGATCAGCCATAACATTAAAACCACCTGCCTGTTTCTACACTCACTGTCCATTTTATCAGCTTCACTTACCATATAGAAGAACTTTGTAGTTCTACAATTACTGACTGTAGTCCATCTGTTTCTCTACATACTTTATTTAGCCAGCTTTCACCCTGTTCTTCAATGGTCAGGACCACCACAGAGTAGGTATTATTTAGGTGGTGGATGATTCTCAGCACTGCAGTGACACTGACATGGTGGTGGTGTGTTAGTGTGTGTTGTGCTGGTATTAGTGGATCAGACACAGCAATGTTGATGGAGTTTTTAAACACCTCACTGTTCTGAGAATAGTCCACCAACCAAAAATACATCCAGCCAACAGCGCCCTGTGGGCAGCATCCTGTGACCACTGATGAAGGTCTAGAAGATGACCAACTCAAACAGCAGCAATAGATGAGCGATTGTCTCTGACTTTACATCTACAAGGTGGACCAACTAGATAGGAGTGTCTAATAGAGTGGACAGTGAGTGGACACAGTATTTAAAAACTCCAGCAGCGCTGCTGTGTCTGATCCACTCATACCAGCACAACACACACTAACACACCACCACCATGTCAGTGTCACTGCAGTGCTGAGAATCATCCACCACCTAAATAATACCTGCTCTGTGGTGGTCCTGACCATTAAAGAACAGGGTGAAAGGGGGCTAAAAAGTATGCAGAGAAACAGATGGACTACAGTCAGTAATTGTAGAACTACAAAGTGATTAGTGTATATATTATTATTATTATTTTTACCAACACAACAATTACAAGCATGCTTTTTTAGAAGATCATTTATGCCTTATATAAATTGTTATTGTGTCAGGAAAAAATTCCTATACTCTGCTATTGAAATTGTGAAAGACCCGTGACCCCACCCTTAAATACAAAATATGACAGTGTACATCCGTAGTGTGGATTAACACATAAACACTCAAATACACCCTAGCAACCAAACCGCTAATACTCCAAACCTCTAGCGACAACTTTCTCATATTTTCCAGGCTCTGGACAAGAGCCTGTAACCAGTTTGGAATGGAAATATATAAACTTAACAAGAACACATATTTTGTATATACATTTATCTGTTGTATTATAAGCTACTCCTTGCATACAGATGTTTTTATGTTGCTCTGAATTTTTTTTCATCTTCTGTGAACTGTAATGTTTTGACTTATAATCAGACCAAAATATAAAGCTAACAGCATCCAGTGTGCACCTACATTAAATGCTAACAGGGCATGTGTTCCTAATAAAGAGTCCAGTAAATTTAGTATTTAGCCAGTATTTAGATAGATAGATAGATAGATAGATAGATAGATAGATGGATAGATGGATAGATAGATAGATAGATAGATAGATAGATAGATAGATAGATAGATAGATAGATAGATAGATAGATAGATCTAAGTAAATGTAAGTAAATTATGGGTGTTCCTAAAAAAGGTGAGTATATACACCGATCAGCCATAACATTAAAACCACCTTCTTGTTTCTACACACACTCTCCACAATTACTGACTGTAGTCCATCTGTATCTCTACATACTTTTTTAACCTCCTTTTACTCTGTTCTTCAATGGTCAGGACGCCCAGAGGACCACCATAGAGTAGGAATTATTTATGTGGTGGATCATTCTCAGCACTGCAGTGACACTGACATGGTGGTGGTGTGTTAGTGTGTGTTGTGCTGGTTTGATTGGATCAGACACAGCAGTGCAGCTGGAGTTTTTAAATAGTGTCCACTCACTGTCCACTCTATTAGACACTCCTACCTAGTTGGTCCACCTTGTAGATGTAAAGTCAGAGACAATCGCTCATCTATTGCTGCTGTTTGAGTTGGTCATCTTCTAGACCTTCATCAGTGGTCACAGGACGCTGCCTACATGGCTGTTGGCTGGATATTTTTGGTTGGTGGACTATTCTCAGTCCAGCAGTGACAGTGAGGTGTTTAAAAACTTTATCAGCATTGCTGTGTCTGATCCACTAATACCAGCACAACACACACTAACACACCACCACCATGTCAGTGTCACTGCAGTGCTGAGAATGATCCACCACCCAAATAATACCTACTCTGTAGTGGTCCTGACCATTGAATAAAAGGAGGTTAAAAAATATGTAGAGAAACAGATGGACTACAGACAGTAATTGTAGAACTACAAAGTGCTTCTATATGGTAAGTGGAGCTGATAAAATGGACAGTAAGTGTAGAAACAAGGAGGTGGTTTTAATGTTATGGCTGATCAGTGTGTGAGTGTGTGTGTGTGTCATGGAAAAGTAGGCAGGACCCGGTCAATGACAGTTCCTGTGACGTATTGTGAAAAGTGAAATGCTGCAGGGGCACCATGCCAAATCCTTAATCTAAGCCAGACCTCTGGCAAGGCACAAAGCGACTTTTCATAGGACAGAAAGTAAAATTGGGGAGCAGAACAGGGACCAGGTTTACACACTATTGGGTAGAGCTGTACAAAATCACATGTTTTAAGTTCATACAATAGGTTAAATGACCTTTACCAAAAATATGTTACTTTAGTCATTGGTCGCTACCTGAAAAAGGCTTGGTGTTTATGGTAATATGGGAAAGAAGTATGTGTGTGCTGTATGAAGTGATGCTTGTTGGTCCAAATTATCAAGAAAAACCTTTTCTTATTGTTCCACATAGAGTAAAACAGTGATTTCAACCATTAAAACAAATCCAAAATAGATAACTCTTCAAATGCAGTTTTACACATTGTACTGTGGGTTTAAGCACCACCACTGTCAGGTTACCACTGGTGGGTCCTTGAGCAAGACCCTTAACCCACATTTGCTTATTGAATTTTGTCACAAGTATACGTCGCTTTGGATAAAAAATGTGCTGAATGCAACAAATGTAAATGTTATGCTATTATTATGACATGCAAATAAAACATCTGGAATCTGTAACAAGTTTTACATGTATTTAGGTGTAAACAGTACAAAAACAATATTTAATTCATCCATGTTAAGCTAGTTTCTCATTTGATGCCTGCAATACACTGTGTTTTTGTTGACTAGATCCAATTTTAATAGTAATCGTGTTAAATGACTGCAGGGCGGCACGGTGGCTAAGTGGGTAGCACTGTCGCCTCACAACAAGAAGGTCCTGGGTTCGATCCCCAGGTGGAGCGGTCCGGGTCCTTTCTGTGTGGAGTTTGCATGTTCTCCTCGTGTCCGCGTGGGTAGAGCTGGGTGGTTCCTGAATCATGCGGGTTAATGAGTTGAATCTTTGTACTGAATCAGGAATCATGAGTCCCAGGTTTGAATTAACCTGGATCCTATGAGTCCTCAAGGCGAGTGAGCAGACTCAGATGATTTGGCTGAACCGGCTTCACTCCAGTCCGTGAATCTAAGTAATAAGTTAAATATTTCAAAAACAAGCGGTTAAAACCCCATGGTGGTCTTTAGCCCGTGAACGGGCTTTGAATTTTTATGTTTGTGTTTCTCTGTATACTGTCACACCGTCAAAATATCATTGTTGGTAAACAAGGAACCTTCTGATAGCTTAAAATCTCTAGTTTTTAGCAACGTAAACATTGAACTTATTTTGTTTATAAGTTCTTTTAAAAACACAAAAGAATTGTAGGTCTGAAAAATTTCTGCCAGAAATACAGCCTTTATATTTTGTAATATTATACTGCGGTACTTACTTTCATACCGACAACATTTATACCAAACAAGCCAGCACAACTTCACCATCACATTTCTGCTGTTTGTTTTACTTCAAATACATCAGCATCCAAAATATTACAGAAAAGTTTTACATCTGATAAAGCTCTGCCATCAATGCATGGCATGCAATGCATCAAGCACTCGGTAAACAACACCACCGCGACAAATGTATATCAAACAAAAGCATTAGAGCTAAACCAGCACATACCTGGATATTCTATCTTCAAGCTGAGTCCAAATTTATGTTCATTAGTCCTTCCATTCCAGATAAAATCCACTTTTTGTAAATGTTTACAAACACCGGCGGCCATTTTGAATAGTTGCAAGCATGTTGTATAAGTTTATAAGTCAATAACACGCGAATATCAGATCGTATCATAATGAGAGAGCGCTCACAGTAATCACAAAACCTTCCTCTAACAGATAGCGTTCACTTTTTGGCTGTGAGATTGCGCAATACCTCTACAGCCAATGTAGAGACAGTATCCATCTCACCACCTAATACTTGTTTTTCATTGGAGAAATGCAAAAATATTAGCATATTTTGCTTTTGATTGGAGGACCAGCTTATATCCCGCCCCACTTTTTGCATTTAGCCTCTCGGATTAGTCTAAACAGCTGTATTTCACCAGCCGTCACCATGGATACACATTACGCACGCTGGTATGTGAGCTTCTGAATCAGTAGAGTGAGTCAAACTTTTCTCTTAGGGCTGATAATACAGTGTGAATCTATTTAAACGACTCAGTTCGTGAAAAGTTCAACCGGCTGCATGTATTTTGTTACAAATGTAGCGGTTTTTATATGTGTGTGCGCGCTGGGGGAAGGGAGCGCTTACTGGCTCACTGTGAGAGTTCATCACTCCAAAAAACACTCAAATGTTATAAATAATGACTTTATAAAGTATAAATAATGCATTTTACACATTTTATCTGCAGTATAATCTGTTTATTGTCAGTTAGAAAGCTATGGAAAGCTTTGGAGAGCAGTAAAGTGTGATGCCACTCCAGGTGCAATAACTCAAAATCAGAATGAGTTAGAGGTCTAAAATTTGGGCCTGTGACAGAAAACCCTTTTGACTACAACTCTATATATGTTCTGTAGATGGTCTGCAGACCTGCAGTCCTACTTATACTCACTGAAACTTTGGCTTTAAAAAAAAATGTAAAAAGCGCCTACATTTTGGGGTGTTTTTGTCATCATTTGATCATTGTAACATAACATCATGGCATTTGGCTGTGTTTTTCTGATACTTTAAAGGGTTTTCTATAACACTGAAGTATAATTTTTGTGTTATCTTATAAACTTTCTGAATGAGAAGCCTTAGAAACTAGGTATGTCTTTCAGGCGGAAAATGCACAAAAATAGGCCGGACTAACAAGGGGTTACTCACTGGTGTTTGTTATGTGGCTGATTTTATGCAGATGCTATTATTATTATCAGTAGTCAAGGTATAGATTAGTAATGCAGCATATTGTCTTGTAAGCAAAACAACAACAAAATATAGTTCTATTATTATTAAGGCTACTTCAGGACTGTACCACTTAAGGAGTATTATAGCCCTTCCCCAATTTATTGACTGTTTGTTTTGGTGCCACTGTGGCTGCCTGACTGGGTCAAGTTACCATGGCAATTTGTTGTTGACCACCCCCCTTGAACCCTTGACCCATTAATATACCCATCTGATTGGTAGGTGAGTCCACCCCCCCTCTCCCCCATGATCAAGATTCCACTTAGAAAAAAGTGTCAACTTGAACTTATCACTGACAAGAGATGTGTGAGGTGCCAAGAGAATTAAGAGTGAAGGATTTATTTATACAGAAGATGAGTGCACGGAAGACAAGTGATATTTGGGTGCATTTTCATGCACTAAATCAATCACAATCAGGATGTCAGTACAAGTGACTCAAGTGAACCGGATCACATTACTGAGTGACTTATTAAAATGAATCCATAAAGTCCATAAAATGAACCGAATTTACCACCACTACCACCTCCGGGTGCTCCGGTTTCCTCCCACAGCCCAAAGACATGCTAGTGAGGTGAATTGGAGATACTAAATTGTCCAAGATGAATCTTGTGTAATGACTAACTACCGTTTCTGTCATGAATGTAACCAAAGTGTAAAACATGACGTTAAAATCCTAATAAACAAGCAAACAAATGACTGCAACAGGCAGAGACAAGATTCATCAGTACTCAAGGTTATATCAAACACAGTCATGGACAATTTTGTTTCTCCAATTCACCTCACTTGCATGTTTTTGGACTGTGGGAGGAAACCGGAGCTCCCGGAGTAAACCCACACAGACACGGGCAGAACATGCAGACTCCACACAGAAAGGACCCGGACCACTCCACCTGGGGATCGAACCCAGGACCTTCTTGCTGTGAGGCGACAGTGCTACCCACTTAGCCACCGTGCCGCCCAACAGGCAGAGTAAAAGAAAAAAGAATATGTTTTGTCTCAGTTTTTTTAATCATCATTTGATCATATGAATTATAAATACCCTTGCACTAATTGAGGTTCATGAACTTAAGTTTTGGTGTTCTTATCTAACATCAGTGCCTGATCTGAGCAGAGGTTGTCATAGGTCCAAGGGGGTTGGGGGAGACACAGTCAGGTGTCCAGATACTTTAAGCTGTATATTGTACACTGATCAGCCATAACATTAAAACCACCTCCTGGTTTCTACACTCACTGTCCGTTTTATCAGCTCCACTTACCATATAGAAGCACTTTGTGGTTCTATAATTACTGACTGTAGTCCACCTGTTTCTCTGCATGCTTTGTTAGCCCCCTTTCATGGTGTTCTTCAATGGTCAGGACCCCCACAGAGCAGGTATTATTTGGGTGGTGGATCATTCTCAGCACTGCAGAGGACTACAGTCAGTAATTGTAGAACTACAAAGTGCTTCTATATGGTAAGTAGAGCTGATAAAATGGACAGTGAGTGTAGAAACAAGGAGGTGGTTTTAATGTTATGGTTGATTAGTGTATAATTGCATAGGATCACAAAGTCCAGTGGTCACGAATGACACAAATATAGCTCTGATAAACAGAAATGTGAGGTAAAACTAACATCCTGGTGTGCATGAATCAGGAGTGCAATTACACATGCTTAATCACATCTAGTCGAAACCTTAGGAAGAGTTCATGCAGACATAAAGGGGTGGTGAAATGTAAACACTTTGAGCTTTTAACATTTCTAGATGAAGGATTAGGTAGTGACTCAACCACATATTCAGATGTCTAATATTCTGGACACAAGCAGTAAATAGATGTCATGCTTTTACATTTCTTACGTTTACTTTTATTCTTTTGCAGACAGTTTGAACCCAATATATTTAATGTTTTGTCTGGTCAGCTTTATTTCACTTGTTAAGATATATTCAATCCTTTATGTTAGTCCAGCAACACATTCCAAAAAAAGTTGGTACAGCAAACCACTTTGTAATGTTACCTTCTCGCAACACTTAATGATTTGGCACTGAGGATACCAAGCAATTAAATGCTTCTTTTGTTATTTTGTCTCATTCTTTCTGCAAACACATCTAAAGGTGTGCAAAAGTATTGGGTTACAGAGCAGGTATTATTAGGTATTATTATTATTATTATCAGCACTGCAGTGACACTGACATGGTGGTGGTGTGTTAGTGTGTGTTGTGCTGGTATGAGTGGATCAGACACAGCAGCGCTGCTTGAGTTTTTAAATACCGTGTCCACTCACCGTCCACTGTATTAGACACTCCTACCTAGTTTGTCCACCTTGTAGATGTCACCAGAGACGATCGCTGATCTATTGCTGCTGTTTGAGTTGGTCATCTTCTAGACCTTCATCAGTGGTCTCATTCTTTCTGCAAGCACATCTTAAGGTGTGCAAAAGTATTGGGTTACTGTAACTTACATTTTTTTCGTTTGAAAATTTGTAACACATTCTCTATTGAGAATGGGCCAGGACTGCAGGCAAGCATACCCTTTGCATGCAGGCATACCCTCTTCTTTCACAGCCTTGCCTTTGTAACGTGTGCAGCATGTGGTTGAACTCAGTTTAACCGGTCCGTGGGTCATTTATTACCGGGCCGCACAAAGAGAATAAATAAATTAGAGATCGCAACAAGAGCAATTAAATTTTCAATACTCCTCAGGTGTTATTGTCCCCAATCACCACTAGGTGGGAGCAGTGTCTTGTTGCAGCGAAAAATGCTCAGGATTCAAACTGATTTTCCATTTTACAGTTATTCCATTTTAAATCCCCCTGCCTCCGTCGGTCCGTAAAATGATATCTTATATGAAACCGGTCCGAGGTTTAATATCTTATATGAAACCGGGGACCGCTGGCTTAAGTGACTCTTGTGAATGTATCTCCCTGCTGAAGTGCTTAACAAAAGTTTACCCAAGTAATCACTTGCATATGTGATTATACGTATAAGTGTTTGATAAATTATGGTTCTTGATGCAGTGTCATTGGAGGGACTTGAGATCAAAGCTGTTCAGCTTGCGCCCTTGCTCTTCACACACTGAAATTCCTCCAGATTCCTTAAATCATTCAATAATAGTATGCGCTGTTGAGGGAGAAATATGCAAATCTCTACCAATGAATAATGTTTTTAAACATTTCAACATTTATTCACGCATTTGTTGACAAACTGGAGATCCCCTACAAGTCTTTGCTCCTCAAAGACTAAGCTTTTTGTGGATTCTGTTTTTATATCAAATCATATAAAATGTCTTCTAATTACTACCTTAAACTTAAACTGAATATAGGAAAACATCTATCTTCAGTATTAGCACATTTATTTGGAGCTAGATGTTGTTGGCACCCATATAAATATTTAGAAGCAAAATGTGACAGAAGCATTTTATATTTAACTTTGTTAAACTGATCAAGGAGAGCACATTGACTTAGTGGGTAGAATTATCGCCTTACAGCTAAAACTATATCTTCTGTTGTTTTACCCCGAGGTGGTTCTGACAGAAACCTGTTCACCCTCTCGAGGTTAAAGACTGCAAGTCGAGACTGCAGTGCCAACAATGCTGCTTCTACTAGATGTGACGGGAACCTGGCGTGTTTGAATAAAAAATGTCCAGGACTTACAATGGACTTTATCACAGACTGGACGGAACAATGAAGAACTCCAAATATTTTTTTGCTAGTTACAACTTTCAGTTCAATTTAATTTTGTGTTTGTATGATTTGTGTAAATCCTATTTATTTAAAGTACCCTCCAGGCCACCCAAGGAGGATGGGTCCCTGCTGAGTCTGGTTCCTCTCAAGGTTTCTTCCTGTAATTTTAAGGGAGTTTTTCCTTGCCATTGTCGCCCTGGGCTTGCTCAATAGGGGTTTTTGGTCTGTAGGTCCTGGATTCTGTAAAGTTGCTTTGAGACAATGTCCATTGTAAAAAGCGCTATATAAATAAATTTGCATGTTCTCCCCTTGTCTGCGTGGGTTTCCTCTGGGAGATCCGGTTCCTCCCACAGTCCAAAGACATGCAGTCAGGTTAACTGCAGCTCCTAAAGTTACTCTATTGTATGTGTTATTGCCCCCTTAGCTAGTAACTCAACCAGTTAACCAAATTCAACTGACAGAATTAAGTTCCATTTTACTAGACACACCCAGGCATGATTACTGTCAGTGTGATCCAAACTGTCTGTCAATGTGAAGCAGGCTAGAATATCTCAGAAAGCAGTACATGATGCCACATTCCAAAAAGATTTAATTATAGAAGCACTAATGCCAGTTAAATCTATCAGTCTAGTAAAGGTTTACAAAGCCATTTCTAAAGTTCTGATACTCCATTGAACCACAGTGAGAGTCATTATCCACAAATAAAAAAGTGTGTCCTTGTGGGTTTCCTCCCAGCTTTCCTCCCACAAGTCCAAAGGCATGCAGTCAGGCCAATTGGAGCTACTAAGTGTGTGTGTGTGTGTGTCTGCCTGTGATGGATTGGCAATCAGTCTGGGATGTTTACTGCCTTTTGCCCAATGAATCAGACCCACCACGACTCTGACCAGGATAAAGCTGTCATAAAACAGAAAATAAATGAATGAATAAAAGTTAAGCATTGGTTCATTTGAAAGTATACTTGGCATCATGTCTTGCTGGAAGGTCCTGTTATCACCGAGGTTAAATTTAACCACAGAAGGCATAATATTCATCCTCAAAATGCCTTTGTCTTTCTGTGAATCCATGAGACCAGTCACGCGGTCATGATAAGATAAGATAAGATAAGATAAGATAAGACTTTATTGATCCCCTTAGGGAAATTAACTTGTTACAGCAGTATGAAGACAGGAAAAAAACAGAAAGAAATACAACTAAGTAAAAAATATTGCACACACAGTGTGTAGTTATTTACTCTAAAAAATATCTAAGAAATAATATATACATTAGAAATATGCAAAATATATTAGGTTATTGCACTAAATAATTTACATGTTGCACTTGTTATTACACCATGAACATGTAAGATTAGGTATGAGTAAGATTATTATATATTATTTATTGTTGTAAGCCCTGATGGCTGCTGGAATGAAGGACCTGCGGTAGCGCTCCTTCTTACACAGGGGGTGGAGGAGTCTGGTACTGAAGGAGCTTGTTAGGTCTCCTACAGACTCATGTAGTGGATGTGTGGTGATGTCCAGGATGGATGACAGCTTGGCTATCATCCTCCTTTCTCCCACCTCCTCTACAGGTTCGAGAGGACAGTTCAAGACAGAGCTCGCTTTCTTGATAAGCTTGTTCAGTCTTTTTCTGTCTCTCTCCGATATTGCACCACCCCAGCACACCACTCCATAAAAGATGGCTGATGCTACCACAGTGTCATAGAAGGATCTTAGCAGTGCTCCTGCAGCAAAAAACACCAGCGTATCATCACTCACCCACCTCCGTGATTGTGGGGATAGTATTTTTCTGTTCATAAGCCTAGTTGTTCTTGCACCATACACCAGACATATCATAAGTAATCTGTGTAGTTTTTTTTACAACCCCAAATCAGAAAAAGTTGGGACAGCATGGAAAATGCAAATAATTACTTAGACTTATTTGATTGCAGACAGGATGAACCTGAGAGTTTTGTCTGGTCAGTGATTTAGTGTTTCAGCTTTTATTTTGTCCCATTCTTCCTACAAACATGTCTTAAGATGTGCAAGAGTACGGGGTCGTTGTTCCATTTTAAAATTCTAAACACATTCTCTATTGGGGACAGGTCAGGACTGCAGGCAGACCAGTCCAGTACCCGTACCCTCTTCTTCCCCAGCCATGCCTTTGTAATGTGTGCAGCATGTGGTTTTGCATTGTCTTGTTGAAAAATACATGGACATCCCTGGAAAAGATGACGTCTTGAAGGCAGCATATGTTGCTCTAAGATCTTAATGTACTTTTTTGCATTAATGCTGCCATCACAGAAGTGTAAATGACCTTTGCCAAGGGCACTGATACAGCCCCATACCATGAAAGAACTGACTTTTGGATTTGCTGATAACAGTCTGGATGGTCCTTTTTGTCTTTGGTTCGAAGCACACGGCGTCCATTTTTTCCAAAAAAGACCTGGAATGCTGATTCATCTGACCACAATACACGTTTTCACTGTGTGAAAAACATCCTAGATGCCTCAGAGCCCAGAGAAGTTGACGGCGCTTCTGGACATGGTTAACATAAGGCTTCTTTTTTGCACAGTAAAGTTTTAAGTAGCATTTGTGCATGTAACTCTGTATTGTAGTGCTTGACAAAGGTTTGCCAAAGTAATCCCTCACCCATGTGGTTATATCAGCTGTTGTTGAGTGGCGGTTCTTGATGCAGTGCCGTCTGAGGGATCGAAGATCACGGGCGCTCAGCTTAAGCTTGTGCCTTTGGCCTTTATGCTCTGAAATTCCTTCCAATTCCTTGAATGGTTTAATGATATTATGCACTGTAGAGGGAGAAATATGCAAATCCATTCCAATCTTTCTTTGAGGTACATTGTTTTTAAACATTTCAATCATTTTCTCACACATTTGTTGACAAACTGGAGATCCTCTGATCATCTTTGCTCATCAAAGACTCAGCCTTTCCTGGATGCTGCTTTTGTACCAAACCATGATTACAATCATCTGTTGACATCACCTGTTTGGAATCACATCATTATTTATTTTTTTCACCTCATTATTAACCCTAAATTGCCCCGTCCCAACTTTTTTTGGAATATGTTGCAGGCTTGAAATGCACGAATGGAGGTATATTAACAAATGAAATGAAGTTGAGCAGACAAAACATGAAATATCTCAGGTTCATCCTGTCTGCAATCAAATAAAAGTCAAAGTAAATGTAAGGAACACTGCATTTTTATTTTATTTGCATTTTCCATACTGTCCCAACTTTTTCTGATTTGGGGTTGTAGGTTGTAGTACATGGCTATGTCCTGTTTTTGTTTAATTCATCTGCCCCTTGGATCTTTTGTGTATTACTCTGCTCTGTCTGTTCTTTCTGAGTTAGTGACATTTAGTATGTTTATTTCTGCCTGATTCTCTTAACTCTGCTCTTTGATTTGAGTGCTGGAGTTGCTGTTTAATAACCAGAAAAAAACCTCTCACCTATCTGACTTTTCTATAGATTGGCTTTGCCAGAATGTGTGGTCCCATCAGAGAAACAAGGACTTCTAACAGCAGGAATGCATAAAGCAAATTTGTATTCATCTTTATATTAATTTTGTATTCATCTTCACAATTTCTCTAAAGCAGAAGTTTTAGGACCTTTGATTGTGAGGTACACTGATAGAAAGGTGTCAGAATACACAGTGCATCGCAGTTTGTTGCGTATGGGGCTGCATAGCAGCAGACCAGTCAGGGTGCCCATGCTGACCCCTGTCCACCGCCAAAAGTGCCAACAGTTTGCACGTGAGCATCGAAACTGGACCACGGAGCAATGGAAGAAGGTGGCCTGGTCTGGTGAATCACGTTCTCTTTTACGTTCTCTTTTACATCACATGGATGGCCCGCGTGTGCGTCGCTTACCTGGGGAACACATGACACCAGGATGCACTATGGGAACAAGGCAAACTAGCTGAGGCAGTGTGATGCTTTGGGCAATGTTTTGCTGGGAAACCTTGGGTCCTGCCATCCATGTGGATGTTACTTTGACACGTACCACCTACCTAAGCATTGTTGCAGACCATGTACACCCTTTCATGGAAACGCTATTCCCTGATGGCTGTGGCCTCTTTTAGCAGGATAATGCGCCCTGCCACAAAGCAAAAGTGGTTCAGGAATGGTTTGAGGAGCACAACAACGAGTTTGAGTTGTTGACTTGGCCTCCAAGTTCCCCAGATCTTAATCCAATCGAGCATCTGTGAGATGTGCTGAACAAAGAAGTTCAATCCATGGAGGCCCCACCCCACAACTTACAGGAGTTAAAGGATCTGCTGCTAACATCTTGGTGCCAGATACCGCAGCACACCTTCAGGGGTCCAGTGGAGTCTATGCCTTGACGGGTCAGGACTGTTTTGGCAGCAAAAGGGGGACCAACACAATATTAGGAAGGTGGTCATAATGTTATGTCTGATCGGTGTATATGCAATTTACCCATGCTGTGGACACTGATGCACTGAAGCTATTTAGACTTTTGCACACATACACATCTGCCATTGATGACCATCACCAGTGATGCCTGCTATCACAATGCCTGTTTAATTAACTGACCTACCCAGACAGTGCAAAGTCTGACCACTGCATGGCTACAGTGGAGATTTTGATTGAAATTGAAACAGCATTCTTCAACTCAACGTTAGGATGCAGTCTTACAGTAATTAAATCCATGTGTCCTGGGGACCTAGACTGACCTCATTTTCAGTCACTGCCTGTTATGTGCCTGTACATGTTCTCACTGTGTCTGTATGGGTTTCCTTCTGGTGCTTCAGATTTCTCTTGTGTGCCAAACACATGGAAAGTCCAAATTGTTCCTAGGTGTATGGGATTAAGTAAATTTGTAATTGTTTGTTATGTGCAGTGATTTGGCACCTTGACCTTACCTCAGCCAGGATGAAGAACTCAAAATGTATCAATAAATACTTATCTGGTTTGTAACTGAACTTCACACTAAAGTGCAACTTTATAAGAGTTGGGTAAAGCACTGTTAGACATAACTCCGGCATAAGCCCTGGGGTTAATCTACCATCTCTAAATGTGTCTATGTTATGCCTGTTACAGAACTATGAAGATTGAAATGACATTTAAAGTTATCATGGCATGATTTCATTACCTTGAGACCCTGAGAATATTTCCACATCAGGCATCCCACATTGTGTCTGCATGTGTGGTACTTTCCAAAAAAGGAAACCCTGAAGAAGGAAAGTAACCCTTTAACCCCAGTGATGAAGTACCCTTCCTCTAATCGTGATTACCCAGCTGTCAAAGCTGTGGGATAATATTACAGCACTGTGTTATAAGAAACCTTCAAGAAAAGTATTAAAATAAATGTCATTTATATGTGTGGACAAGCCTTATAGCTAGACATTTTAGATATTTTAACCACACCCATGGTGTATACACCTATCAGCCATAACATTAAAACCACCTCCTTGTTTCTACACTCACTGTCCATTTTATCAGCTCCACTTACCATGTATGAGCACTTTGTAGTTCTACAATTACTGACTGTAGACCATCTGTTTCTCTGCATGCTTTGTTAGCCCCCTTTTATGCTGTTCTTCAATGGTCAGGACCACTACAGAGCAGGTATTATTTGGGTGGTGGATCATTCTCAGCACTGCAGTGACACTGACATGATGGTTGTGTGTTAGTGTGTGTTGTGCTGGTATGAGTGGATAAGACACAGGAGCGCTGATGACGTTTTTAAACACCTCACTGTCCCTGCTGGACTAAAACTTAGTCCACCAACCAAAAATATCCAGCCAACAGTGCCCCGTGGGTAGTGTCCTGTTACCACTGATGAAGGTCTAGAAGATGACCAACTCAAACAGCAGCAATAGATGAGCGATCGTCTCTGATTTTAGATCAACAAGGTGAACCAACTAGGTAGAAGTGTCTAATAGAGTGGACAGTGAGTGGACACTGTATTTAAAAACTCCAGGAGCGCTGCTGTGTCTGATCCACTCATACCAGCACAACACACACTAACACACCACCATGGTCACTGCAGTGCTGAGAATGATCCACCACCTAAATAATACCTGCTCTGTGGTGGTCCTGTGGGGCCCCTGACCATTGAAGAACAGCATGAAAGGGGGCTAACAAAGCATGCAGAGAAACAGATGGACTACAGTCAGTAATTGTAGAACTACAAAGTGCCACTATTTTAGCTTTGGCCCTTTTGGTGTCACAAGATAACTGACCTTAATACTAGTTGCCTCCAAGAAGCCCCCATAAGAATCCATGTCAGACTGAACCAGTGTCAGTCAGTCAAGTGGCAGTTTAACAGCATCTCCGCTATATAGCTGTGTCTGCTTTATACTAAGCTTCCACTATTCTTTTTTGAAAACTTAAGTTGGCATATGCTGGTGAGTTTAGCAGCTGGCATACAGGTGACAACACAGTTCTTATTCTTTCTCTATCTATTCTTATTTTGGTATTTTCTTCACTTTAGGCTGCCGATTGTTTCTGTCTATTTAGAATTAACATTTGTTTTGTTTAGATGTAATTTAAGATGAGTCTAAAATGTTTAGATTTTGACTGGATCTTCAGTAGACTGTAGTTAATCAGAGTTAGAATAAATAACGTTTCACTTTCTAAACAAATCCTTAAAAAAGTTTAGTTTGTTTCTAAACACTGTGTGTTTTCATAGTAATTTAACCCTGCAAATTAACCCAGGATGGGTAAACCGTTTCCTTAAAACAACAGCCCTAAAAGGTGTAAAGGGCCAATGTGCTGCAAACCATTCCTCTGCTTTCCAGCTGTGGCTGTGGAATGTTCACTGCATGGTGTTGTCTTTCAGAAAACTGCACTTATTCTCTCAAGAGGAACCAGAGTGTTACCTTGACCTTATAGTGACTTGTCTTTTTCTTAACGGTTTATTAGAGTAAATGATGTTAATACTGTAATCATACTTGGTTTTGACAACTATATAAGGCACTCGGCTGAATGCCACCACTTGGTGACCGTACAGCATTAAGTTAACATAGACTTATATGGAAGGCGCTGTCACTTTGGGAAGCACTGAGTGTTCGTCCTTTATAAAGAAATGCGTGAGTCACTTAACTAAAACACCGTTGTGGTTTAGCCGTTGATAGGTGCTGGGTTGTGTAAGGTTCATGCTGACATTTTGCTGTATCATGCTGACAATGCTTCTCACTCCACAAGAAGTTAGGCCATGAATAAAAATACACAGGATGCAAAGAACAATAACAGGATTTGCAGATGCAGAGCTCAACCTCAGCAATGTACAACCCTAGAGTTGCATTTAGTCTAGATAAAATATGTTAGGTTATTATCCACAAATGTAATTTACACTTATCACAATTTAGTAACAATTATTAAAATGCATGATTTATTCAAAACAAGAATTTTAATTTTATAGAGCATTGTTTTTCAAGCCTGGTCATGGTCAAGATGACAGCAATGCTCATGTTTAATACCAAATTTCAACACAAATGAAAAATCTAAGAGAGAGTTGGCTGATCAGCCATAACATTAAAACCACCTTCTTGTTTCTACACTCACTGTCCATTTTATCAGCTCCACTTACCATAGAGAAGCACTTTGTAGTTCTACAGTTACGGACTGTTTCTCTACATACTTTTTTAGCCTGCTTTCACCCTGTTCTCCACATGACCACCACAGAGCAGGTATTATTCAGGTGGTGGATCATTCTCAGCACTGCAGTGACAATGACATGATGGTGGTGTGTTAGTGTGTGTTGTGCTGGTATGAGTTTTTAAATACCACTCACTGTCCACTCTATTAGACACTCCTACCTAGTTGGTCCACCTTGTAGATGTAAAGTCAGAGACGATCGCTCATCTATTGCTGCTGTTTGAGTTGGTCATCTTCTAGACCTTCATCAGTGGTCACAGGACGCTACACATGGGCGCTGTTGGCTGGATATTTTTGGTTGGTGGATTATTCTCAGTCCAGCAGTAACAGTGAGGTGTTTAACAACTCCATCAGCGCTGCTGTGTCTTGTCCACTCATATCAGCACAACACACACTAACACACCACCACCATGTCAGTGTCACTGCTGTGCTGAGAATGATCCACCACCCAAATTATACCTGCTCTGTAGTGGCCCTGGGAGAATCCTGACCACTGACGAACAGCATGAAAGGGGGCTAACAAAGCATGCAGAGAAACAGATGGACTACAGTAAATAATTGTAGAACTACAAAGTGCTTCTATATGGTAAGTGGAGCTGATAAAATAGACAGTGAGTGTAGAAACAAGGAGGTGGTTTTAATGTTAAGGCTGACCGGTGTATAGATACTGTATAGACAAATGTGTGTGGATGCCTTGTCATGAGTTTGTATGACATCACACTACAAAACCATTAGCATTAACATGTAGAGATCTGTACAATGTTGATAAAGGTTACAGACATCCATTTGAAAATTATGATCTATTTAAATTAGTTGACGGAATATAATAATAGTAAGTGACTACTACTTCCAGAAAACATAAGGAGTTGAAAATAATTTCTGTTGTTCATTGTTTGACTAGCTGTAAGGACTATTTTTGTGTTTCAGCCCTATACATGCCTATTCTCAAGTTTGTGTAGGAAACCTATAGAGGTTGTGTGTGTGTGTGTGTGTGGTTGTGGTTATGACGACCTTAGCATTATTTCAGTGAAGGGCTTCACACCCTCACACTTCTTCTTTGTCACCCCCTCTTACACACTCTCTTTTTATTAGCCCCATTCCTTTCCATACAGGCCCCATTGTACCCGACAGCAAGGCTGGCCCAATAAGAAAACACACTAGGGGGTCAAAAGGTGAGCATTACTCTTAAAACCCAAATAGGTAGAGTAAATACAACATTACAAGCTCAACAGCATATCGGAAGAGGCCACGTCTGGAGAGTGGTCCTGCTTCTACTACTGTAGGCTCTGCTCATATGAAAACTTGGTATTGCATTGCTACTCCTTGCAAGCAGGTCATGTAGGCTTAATTAGTTATATCTTTTAAATAAATCACATGCTAAAAAACAGTTACCCTCATATATAAGAAACTGGAAAATTACCTGGTTTACCTGTAAGAGTGTTTGCACAGAGAATCAGGTTCTGTTATTTAATTATTTACATAGCCATGTAGACTAATCATAATCTGATTAAGGCTGTATTGTGGTTTTCAGTAATCTGAAAAAGATTCCAGGATTATGTGTGTGTTTTTTTTTCATGTAATCATGTCATTGGATGAGTGGGAGACCACTGTCTGTTATTAGGTTGCATCCTAACAAAGTTCTATATACACCGATCAGCCATAACATTCAAACCACCTTCTTGTTTCTACACTCACTGTCCATTTTATCAGCTCCACTGACCATATAGAAGCACTTTGTAGTTCTACAATTACTGACTGCAGTCTATCTGTTTCTCTGCATGCTTTGTTAGCCCCCTTTTATGCTGTTCTTCAATGGTCAGGACTCTCCCAGGACCACCACAGAGCAGGTATTATTTAGGTGGTGGATCATTCTCAGCACTGCAGTGACACTGACATGGTGGTGGTGTGTTAGTGTGTGTTGTGCTGGTATGAGTGGATCAGACACAGTGAGTGTAGAAACAAGGAGGAGGTTTTAATGTTATGATTAATCAGTGTAGTTCTTAGTAGGGCACTAGAAAGTGTGTATAAAGTGTTTTTGTAATTATTAAGTAGATTTATTGCGGTAATTTAATTATGCAAGCAGAAATCTGTTGAAACACATACCAGGCTGTGCTAGCCTCTCACCTCTGTGTCCTGCATGCCTTTCACACACAACTTTACAACTGTTAAAGTATTTAGTTTACTGTTGACTCTGCGTCTAACATCTGGTGACCCCAATAAAATACAAGCTGATGTTTTGAAGTGGCTACATTGACACCAAGTAAAAGTGGCACAAATGTAATTTTCACATACATGACCCAGATGTATCTTTTCATCATAACATAACCTGGTTAATTATATAAAATAGGACTGTTTTTATTTAGATCTGAGACACTTTTCATATGCTGTAAATCATACTTATCTCTGGCACTCTGACCTTGTCTAAATAGCTATATTGGAACTCCTGCAATGTTTATGTCAATATAATTTGCCATCCTAAAGCAAAACTTGATAATTTTAATTAAGTATTATTTTCGTCTACAACAATTAAAGAAGCAAAAAGGAACTGACTCTGAAACAGCACAGTCTGCTGAACTATGTGTAAAACAGAACCACACACCATAAACCATTTTTGACTCTTTAACTAGGGGTCTTAAACAATGTATACGTTTGGGTTGTCTTTAAGAAATCGCCTGCTGCTTCTAGGAGCAGTTGTTAAATGTAGCAAGCAGTGAATGGAAAAGAAAACCTGGAAACCTCAAGTTGCCTGGTAACCTAAGATCGGTAATAAATAGGGCTGGCTCGATACCACTTTTTATGTCCGATACCGATACTGCAAATTGAGTATCTGCCGATACCGATACCAGTCCGATACCGTCATTTCTCCTCTCAAACACCTAAGCAGTAATAATACATGTCTTAATGCACCATGGTTAAATTAGCTATCTAAATAACAATGCTCAGACTGTGAAACAAATATTCTAAAGGAATAAATACAGAACCTACAACATCACACTTATGCAAAACTGCTGTTTTTATTTTAACTTTTACACACAGAACATTTAGCAGCATTTTTGTCTTGTTTAACAGCACTGTACAAACATTTAAAATAAAATTTAAAGTGCAACTTTACCTGTATTTAACAAATAAATTATAATTTCAACTGAAAATTCTAGATCTGTCAACTCTCAAGTCTACACCTTGAAGAGGCAGCGAAATAATGATAAAATAAATAATAAAAAATATTATTTATGAACAATAGAAATGAAACAATTAAATAATAAAAAATAAACAAATGTATCTATCTTGTCCCGGCTTGGAGATCTCTCACATCCTCAACGAAATTTAATCCATTATTGTTATGAAATAAAACAAACTACACTGTTTCCCGTTTAGCCACAGATGTCCTCTTCAAAATCCAGCAGGGTTTAATAATAAGCGCGCTTTGGTTTTTAATAATCTAAAAATGTGACAGAGCTTTAATGGAAAATCTCAACCAAACACTGCATCAATTCTAATTGGTCCATTGCATTTAATTGACATCCACATCTTCCAATTGTAGACACTTGGATGACATGCCGTAAAACTGTGTTTTTAGTTGTGGCAGTAGTAGATGATTTTTAAAAATGCTAAAAGTTTAAGTAGATCAGTGTGTTTTAATTTCTGAATGGCCTTATTTACATTAAGTGTTATTTACATTAAGTGTTATTTACATTAAACAACAGTATCAAATCGGATTACAAGTTTTTTTCCTCTGCAACATGTGCAAGGTGTAGATTAAACGTTCTAAGCTAATATCCCCCTGCCCAAAAAAATTATGTTAAACTCCTTCTGCATAGCTGATTAAATGTATAGACCATCAGCTTAATACATTTATTTGCATTTTATAATTAAAATATCGTACTTTTTATTTTGCTGTTTTATTGTCTTTAAATTACCTTTATGCAGTAAAAATATGAGAAATAATTAATACTAATAACAAACACATTATACTCTCAAACATGCACAACTGTCTGTGAACTTTTTGAATATCTCATTCTAAAACCATGGACTACAATATGACCTCAGTGTCTGTGTGTGTGTTAATTTGTATTTATTTAGTAATAAAAGCCTTTGTGAGGTCAGTTACTTATTTTGAGCAAGAAGGTCTGGTTTGCAATTGACCAACTCATTTAAAAGTTGGGACAGAGGCATGGTGTTACATAATTTTTTCTACTAATTACACTTTTTAATCAGTTGGGAACTAAGGACACTAATAGTTGCATGCATGTGGAATCTTTGCTGCTTAACAGTCCTATTTAATTTTTAACTGATTTTCCTCCTCATGATGCACCATATACACTGATCAGCCATAACATTAAAACCACCTCCTTGTTTCTACACTCACTGTCTATTTTATCAGCTCCGCTTACCCTATAGAAGCACTTTGTAGTTCTACATTTACTGACTGCCGAGGTTAAGGATTAAAGTCGAGACTGCCGTGACAACGATGCTGCTCCTGCCGGATGTGACGGGTCTGGAGTAATTGCACCAAGAATGACAAGAAATCACTACAGACTTTATTGTAGACTAGAGCGAATAACAACTCTATTATTATTTATTTATCTATTTATTACCAGTTATAACTTTTAGATCATTTAATTCTGTGTTTGAATGCTTTGTGTAAATCGTGTATTTATTTAAAGTATCCTCCAGACCACCCAAGAAGGATGGGCCCTGCTGAGTCTGGTTCCTCTCAAGGTTTCTTCCTGTCATTTTCAGGGAGTTTTTCCTTGCCACAGTCGCCCTCGGCTTGCTCAACAGGGGTTTTCATATCTATTGGTCCTGGATTTTGTAAAGTTGCTTTAAGACAATGTCTATTGTAAAAAGCGCCATATAAATAAAGTTGACTTGACTTGACTTGACTGTAGTCCATCTGTTTCTCTTTCACCCTGTTCTTCAATGGTCAGGACTCTTCCAGGACCACTACAGAGCAGGTATTATTTGGGTGGTGGATGATTCTCAGCACTGCAGTGACACTGACATGGTGGTGGTGTGTTAGTGTGTGTTGTGCTGGTATGAGTGGATAAGACAGCAGTGCTGCTGGAGTTTTTAAACACCTCACTGTCACTGCTGGACTGAGAATAGTCCACCAAACAAAAATATATTCAGCCAACAGCGCCCCATGGGCAGCGTCTTTTCGACCACTGATAAGGGTCTAGAAGATGACCAACTCAAACAGCAGCAATAGATAAGCGATCATCTCTGACTTTACATCTGCAAGGTGGACCAACTAGTTAGGAGTGTCTAATAGAGTGGACAGCGAGTGGACACAGTATTTAAAAACTCCAGCAGCGCTGCTGTGTCTGATCCACTCATACCAGCACAACACACACTAACACACCACCACCATGTCATTGTCACTGCAGTGTTGAGAATGATCCACCACCTAAATAATACCTGCTCTGTAGTGGCCCTGTGGGGGTCTTGACCATTGAAGAACAGCATGAAAGGGGGCTAACAAAGCATGCAGAGAAACAAATGAACTACAGTCATGGCTGGATTACTGACCGGGCCAGTGGGGCCAGCGCCCGCCCAGGGGCCCTTGAGGTCAGGGGGCCCCGGGGGGGCCCTGGCCCAAAACATTTTGCGATGCCTATCAACATTTATGATACAATATATTTTTATTTCCGAGGGCCCTCCATTTTAAGGATCCTCTGACTATTAGGGACTTTGACCCCAGGGCCTCTTGGGGGCCCTAGCCATGCTTTTGGGGCCCCTAGCCATGCTTTTGGGGGCCCTAGCCATGCTTTTGGGCCCCTTATGAAAATGGATGAGGCATTGTGGCACTGCTCTGACTTCGACTTCTGGCTATTAGGGGTCCTAGGAAAGAGGGGGGCATATTTTTAGAGGGCCCTGGTTATGAGAGCCCTTACCAGGGGGCCCTAGAGAAGAGCAGGGCATACCATTAGAGGGCCCTTAATCACGAGGGCCCCTGCTATGGGGCCCTTGACTTCCATAGAAGTCGTTTACCATGGCTCCTTGACTTTCTAGGGACCTACAAATTGCCAGGCAAGCTACCATATTTCATAACAGACGTTTTGTTGCAAATATGCGATTCAGGCCCTTACTTAATGTTTCTGAATTTGTATTGTTTCAAAATTATTATGTTCAATTTCTCTTAAGCGCAGAGACACAAATTAATTTAGCAATTTAGCAATTATTTACATTTAAGACAAGCAATTTCAAGCAGTTTGAATGCATACACACACTTAACTGAGCTATTTGATGTTCTTTTTATGCCTGACAATATGTCCAACAGTGAGCTCACTTTAAAGGCTAACTCACTCGCTGCAGCATATCCTTCAGATCTGAACATGAGCCTGGCAGATGAATTGATACAATACAAATCATTCATAACAGAAAAAGAAAAATGTCCTAGTAAAATGCTCAAAACCATGATAAATTTGAATTTACAATCAACCTTTCCAAATGTCTACATAGCACTTAGACTTTTTTTGACTGTGCCTATCACAAATTGTGAAGGGGAGCGTTCATTCTCCAAACTGGCTCGTATTAAGAATGAACTCAGGATTAGGATGCGCCAAAACCGCCTGAACTCACTGTCACTTCTGGCCATTGAATCAGATTTGGTCAGACAGCTTAATTTTGATGAATTAGTGGATGACTTTGCAAGAAAGAAGAGTAGAAAGAAACTTATATAAAATAGATTCTTGTGTTAGGGTTAGTTATTGACAGATTGTTTAATGTATTAATTTATTTATGTTTTTGGAGGGGGGGGGGGGGGGGGGGCGCAGGGGCCCAGACTATCCTTAATCCGTCCTTGACTACAGTCAGTAATTGTAGAACTTCAAAGTGCTCTTATATGGTAAGTGGAGCTGATAAAATGGACAGTGAGTGTAGAAACAAGAAGGTGATTTTAATGTTATGGCTGATCAGTGTATCTGGGCTGCATAGACTCCTTGGTTTCCTTGATTCCTTTCTATGGACCCTATTCTTACAATATTAGTATAAGACATAAATATTAGATAATTATTTGCACTCTCTTCATGGTACAGGCATCAAATAAAGAAATTGTTAATAATTAAATATTTGAAATATTTACAATCAAATTGTTCAGACAAAAAAATAAGAAATATATATTAAATAAATGCTTAAAGAAATGATTGAACAAATCCCAGATTCTTAATTTTATTGCCAATAACAAAATTATTCAACTTTTCACAAAATAAGGTTTGTGTACAAGTACACAATGTACAAACTGATCATTTAAATCATTTTTGAAACATTTCTTTAAACAACATGAACCATGAAGAAGTGTTGCTATGACTCAAAACATTCTAAAGTAGTGACTCTATATATAGCTAGGTATTTGCTAGAACATTGTGGCAATTAACAGCCAAGTGGAAATATATCAGGTCAGTTGCATTTCAAGGGAGAAGTTACTCAGAGGAGCTCTGGAGGGTCCAAGCAACAAAAACAAAACATAAACATGAAACTTAGCACCAACGAAATTGTTCCATAAACATTAACTTACACAGTAAAAAGTATAGTAACATTAAATTATGTGAGGGGTTTATTTATTTGTTCACTTTAAAACACAGTGGGAGTTTTTGCTCTTTAAAGATGCTTTAAAGACGACTATAACATTACATTTTTACCTAATCCTAATTCTTGTTGATAAAGAAAACTACGTTTTTAGTGTATCATGCAGTCTACAACAGATCCCCACTCTTCGTCTCCTACAAAGGAACAGGTAAAAAAAGAAAGCAATAAGAAATAAAAAGAAAAAGTTTCACATGTAATTTTACTTTTATTTCATTGCACCATGAACCCTAGATAGTTTGTTTTGCCTGGTCATCTTTTTGTTAACATACACCGATCAGCCATAACATTAAAACCACGTCCTTGTTTCTACACACACTGTCCATTTTATCAGCTCCACTTACCTTATAGAAGCACTTTGTAGTTCTACAATTACTGACTGTAGTCCATCTGTTTCTCTACATACCTTGTTAGTCTGCTTTCACCCTGTTCTTCAATGGTCAGGACCCCCACAGGACCACTACAGAGCAGGTATTATTTAGGTGGTGGATCATTCTCAGCACTGCAGTGACACTGACATGGTGGTGGTGTGTTAGTGTGTGTTGTGCTGGTATGAGTGGATCAGACACAGCCGCGCTGCTGGAGTTTTTAAATACCGTGTCCACTCACTGTCCACTCTATTAGACACTCCTGCCTAGTTGGTCCACCTTGTAGATGTAAAGTCAGAGATGATCGCTCATCTATTGCTGCTGTTTGAGTTGGTCATCTTCTAGACCAAAAATATATTCAGCCAACAGCGTCCTGTGGGCAGCGTCCTGTGACCACTGATGAAAGTGGTCACAGGACGCTGCCCACAGGATGCTGTTGGCTGAATATATTTTTGGTTGGTGGACTATTTTCAGTCCAGCAGTGACAGTGAAGTGTTTAAAAACTCCATCAGTGCTGTGTCTGATCCACTCATACCAGCACAACACACACCATGTAGTGGTCCTGGGAGAGTCCTGACCATTGAAGAACAACATGAAAGGGGGCTGACAAAGCATGCAGAGAAACAGATGGACTACAGTCAGTAAGTGTAGAACTACAAGTGCTTCTATATGGTGGAGCTGATAAAATAGACAGTGAGTGTAGAAACAAGGAGGTGGTTTTAATGTTATGGCTGATCAGTATATGTGAGCTATTTCTGTCATGGCTGTTACAAGTGGTCTGTTTAATATGGGCTTTTATAATGCAAACGGCCAACATGATAATTTGAATACTAAAAGCAATCCTCTGCGAATGGAACTTGTGCATGTGTGTGTTTAATCCTGAGTGTAAGTGTGGAGTAGACAAGATAGTTCTATATTTGTATCAGTTACCCTGGCTGTTTGAGGAACACTCACTATGTTTTGTTGAGCTTCCCATTGGTTGCTAAGTGAATGAATGTGATGTCACACTGGAAGCATGAACTATCCTCTCCTATTTCTGGTGAAATTTCCCCAATGAAATGACAAATAAAAACCAATTATGATGGAAAACAGAGCTGTATGTGTAAACACAGGAGTTTCAGTGTTTTATACAGTAAGACTCTGCCCATGAAGTTGACAGTAAATAGCAACAAGCAAGCTGATGTTCTGTAATACAAATGCAAACTCATGGAAGGGCGTTCCTCTAAATTTGAAACATGAAACATAATTGTGGGGATTCTTTTTCATTTTGCTACAAGAGCATTAAGAATTGCTTACATTTCAATTCACCCTAAAGTTTTTTAGTGGGGTAAGTCTTCTGTGTAGGGCTGCCAAGTTCTTTCACACAAAAAACTCAGCAAATTTCTTTATAGACACTGCTTTGAGCATGAGGGTATTGTCATGCTGAAGCTCTAACAGGCTGTTCCCAGATCTTTTTTTGGTGTTGATGCCCAGTTCATTAAATCATGTCGTTTTGGACCTTTCTTTGTACAACCCCAAATCAGAAAAAGTTGGGACTGTATGGAAAATGCAAATAAAATAAAAAATGCAGTGTTCCTTACATTTACTTTGACTTTTATTTGATTGCAGACAGTTTGAACCCAAGATATTTCATGTTTTATCTGCTCAACTTCATTTCATTTATTAATAAACATCCATTCCTGCATTTCAGACCTGCAACACATTCCAAAAAAAGTTGGGACAGTAAAGCATTTACCACTTTGTAATGTTGCCATTCTTTTTCACCACACTTAAAAGAAGTTTTGGCACCGAGGATACCAAACACGTCTTAAGATGTGCAACAGTACGGGGTCGTCGTTGTCACATTCTCCACACATTCTCTATTGGGGACAGGTCAGGACTGCAGGCAGGCCAGTCCAGTACCCATACCCTCTTCTTCCGCAGCCATGCCTTTGTAATGTGTGCAGCATGTGGTTTTGCATTGTCTTGTTGAAAAATGCATGGACGTCCCTGGAAAAGATGACGTCCTGAAGGCAGCACATGTTGCTCTAAGATCTCAATGTACTTTTCTGCATTAATGCTGCCATCACAGAAGTGTAAATGACTTGTTGCTGGATGGTCCTTTTCGTCTTTGGTCCAAAGCACACGGTATTCATTTTTAAAAAAAAAAAAAAAAGAAAAAGACCTGGAATGCTGATTCATCTGACCACAATATATGTTTCCACTGTGTGATGGTCCATCCTAGATGCCTCCGAGCTTAGCGAAGTCGATGCCGCTTCTGGACATGGTTAACATAAGGCTTCTTTTTTTGCACAGTAAAGTTTTAAGTGGCATTTGTGCATGTAACTCCGTATTGTAGTGCTTGACAAAGCTTTGTTAAAGTAATCCCTCACCCATGTGGTTATATCAGCTATTGTTGAGTGGTGGTTCTTGATGCAGTGCAGTCTGAGGGATGGAAGGTCACAGGCGTTCAGCTTAAGCTTGCGCCCTTGGCCTTTACGCACTGAAATTCCTCCTGATTCCTTGAATTGTTTAATGAGGTTTTTTCACCTCATTACTAGCCCCAAATGGCCTCCGTCCAAACTTTTTTTGGAATGTGTTGCAGGCCTGAAATGCAGGAATGGATGTTTATTAATAAATGAAATGAAGTTGAGCAGATAAAACATGAAATATCTTGGATTCAAACTGTCTGCAATCAAATAAAAATATAAGGAACACTGCATTTTTATTTTATTTGCATTTTCCATACTGTCCCAACTTTTTCTGATTTGGGGTTGTAATTGGTGGCTCGATGGGTAGCACTGTCGTCTCACGGCAAGAACTACTTAATTTGCCCTGTGTGTGTGTTCACCCTGTGATGGATGGGTGGTGTGTCCGATTCAACCTTTTGTAAAAGGTTATAGGCCATACAGTGACATGTCTCTTTCTGGTGTATGCAAAATTTTGACATCAACTGTACATCTGTCATATAAACTAGACGCTGTGCTGTAAAATCATATTGAATCCAAACATTTATTGGAACCAGCTGCTGCAAGACAGAACCCATTACTCAGGCAAGCAAATCCTCTCCCTTCTCAAACAACATATTTTTGGCCATCTAAACTACAAACTACAAAATGAGAGGGAGATGCTGACCTACACCCAGCTGCATTAGCTAATCTTTTCCTGTTAGTCTTGTTGACCAGTCTCAATACCCCAGGGTAAAAGCCAGGCATTTTTACTTGCACATTTTTAACTCTTCTCTATATTACTGTGTGAATGAGGGATTTACTGCAGGATCCAGTTCAGGGCTGTTGATTTGTAATACTAGGACACATATCCTTTAGGATGCCACATGTTCAGGGGGAAAGGCAGATAGAATACTTGGCATAGTGAATTTACAGGCCTCAAGTAAGGGGAAGTGGGGGTTGACCTTTTTTTAAGTGCTGTCTGCAGAGGAAGAGAGTTCATAATAGCTCAAGAGAAGAGATGTACGGAGCAACTGCCTGTACGAGAAGTTTCTTATCTCTCTTCAAACTATGTACCCTCAAGCTTCTTGAAGACTCATGACACATACTATGACCAAGGGTCTCACGTCACCACTTAGATCCAGACAGTGATTAAAGAACTAATGAGTTGTCTGTTAGACATATTAGTTTATTAACTGTTTATGGGCAAAAAACAAATTCTAGATAAGACTATGTCATAAGAACCCATTGTATTTATCACAAAATTTGGTCTGATTGTTAGACATTCACATTCTGACTAACTTACAAACTATTGTACTTCTCCAGACTTTATTGAACAAATTTTTTTATTATTAGGTCAATCTACTCTATATGGCCAAAAGTATTTGGAGAACTGGCCATTTTTCTCCAGCAGTCAATTTTGTCTTCCGCTGCTGAGGGATACCCGATTGCATCAGAGGAGAGCATGTCGCTGCACACGCCTCTTCCGACACATGCACAGCCCTCCTCTTCTCACCCCTGCATTCTGGCACTCTCTTCCGCCAATCAGGGTCCTTAAACAGAGTATGAAGATCCCACCCACACATAGTCCGGTCGTCCCTCCCTGCAGATACGCACTGCCAATTATGCCCACCAGATGGTGCCCAGCCAATCGGTGGCAATGCCGAGTTTTGAACCGAGGAGTTCAGAATCTCGGCGCTGGGGTGCTAGTGGAATATCCCGCTGCGCCACCTGGGTGGCCTATTTATTAGATTTTTTACGTCATGTTTTACACACTTTGGTTACATTCATGACAGAAACAGTAGTTAGTTAGTTAGTTAGTAGTTACTCGTTACACAAGATTCATCAGTTAATGTCAACATAGTCATGGACAATTTTGTATATCCAATTCACCTCACTTGCATGTCTTTGGACTGTGGAAGGAAAGCTTGTTGGGCATTCATTTATTAGGATTTTTTTTGCATTTTCTTCCCATTTTCCTCCAGCAGTCAAGTCTTCCGCTGCTGAGGGATACCCGATTGCATCCAAGGAGAGCATGTTGCTGCACACGCCTCTTCCGACATGGGTACAGCCCTTCTCTTCTCGCCCCTGCACTCTGCACAGGCATCTCTTCCGCCAATCAGGGTCCTTACACAGCGGGAGGAAACCGGAGCTCCTGGAGAAAACCCACACAGACACGGGGAGAATTTATTTAACTGACAAAAGAAGAAAAAAAAGATTTCCATGTCACAGATCAACTGCATTGTATTTGTAAATATAAACACATTTAGAATTTGATGCCTGCAATACACTTTTTCTGAAATAATCAGCGACTTCCTGGGAAAAGCTAATGGCAGCATGTGTCTCTCTAAAACATCAATACATGCCCCCAAGTCAGTGGTAGCTTCACACCTATGCAAGTCACCCATGCTATGGACAATTATGCCCCCCACTACAATGACAGATGTTGGCTTTTGCATTTATACAGTAATACTTGCTAATAGCCTGGATGGTATTTTCATCTTTGGCAAAGAAAACTCAATGTTCGTTTTTCCTGATAAGCTAACACGTGGATTCATCCAATGATGGCACGTTTTCACTGAGAGAACTCTTTGGTATTTCTGCATAGAACTTATGTAGAGCTTTCTCCTTGTGTAATAGTTTCAAGTTGCATATCCTGATAAAGCAGTAGACTGTGTTAGGTAGCAATTGTCACGCGGGGGCTAAGGGACGAGACAAAAGGGGCGGACACACACGCGGAGATGTACAACACAAACTAAGATTTATTAATAACAAAACACAAGACAAAGAGGGCATAAAGCAAACAAGGTAAAACAAAGCTAACAAGACAAACCAGGCAAACAAAGAGAAACACTGAACTAAGATAAACAAGGCTAGACAAGGATAAAGAGGCTAACTAAGACTAAACAAAACTAACAAAGTGAACTAGGCAAACAAACATAGCAAACTAAGCTTACAAAAACTGAGCTAAACCCTAAGCTAACAAAACTAACAAGCTAACAAACTAAGCTAACAAGACAAACAAACTAAGCTAACAAGACTAAACAAAATATACAAGAGTTACAAGATATACAATGAGAACAAACCAGGTCCAGGCCTCCACCACACCAAGAGTCATTGGGGAAAATAGCTTCCAACGTCTGTTTTCCAGCTCACCTCTATTATAGAGGCAGCTGGAGCTAATCAGTCCACATGGACCAATCAGCGAAGGGGTGTGGCAGGAGACAGTAGGCTTGTTCGAGATGAACTGCGCCTCGCCTTGGTGGTCAGCGAGAGCAGCAGGTTGCAGTTGGGGGAGGAGGTTAAAAGAAAGCCGTCAAGTCGGACAGTCGCCACCTGCAACAAACGTGAGCTATGGCGGATCTCGCGGCGTTTGCGTTCTGCGTGGCTGATGAACTGGATGCAATAGAAATCCCTTTGCTTTTGCGTGAAATCGAATATGATGAACAACGAAGGTGGAACAGCGATTATTTAATCATCTATAAACTAAACTAAACATTTTTGATCACTGAGCAGATTAAGCTCCGCGTTTGTTTGCCAAATCCACAGTGGTGACTTTAAATGACCACAAAGTGTCAAACTAATTTTCTGTAAAATCTGTAAATAAGTATAGTTTTACTCATCATTCATTTATCTTGTAGATTGGTGAAAAAGAAAAGTTCTAACAAACATGTTATCAAACACATATTTATGTTATTGAATAGATTAAATATTTGTCTACAACAATTTAAATGAATAGATCTAAACTAAGTAGTCTGTTTTTCAAGACTGTCTATTGAAACATTTCACATGAAAACGTGAATACATAATTCCAAATATACGATTTGTTTAAGTTAGAATCAGTGAATATGATAATCATAAACAATGTAAAAGTTTTTTAGAAATAATTAGATGGAAATTATTAAGTGCACTCAATCAGACCTTAATCATTGTGGTTGTGTATATGGTAAATTGACTGCAATTATATTGTGTCAAAGTCCAAACTGTCTACATAATTATTTTGTCTATGTAAGGACTTAATCACATTTACCCTTCCTTAGGCATGTTCCAAAAATACAACATTTTGTAGAGGATGTTGTCCCCCTCTATAGTCTTTCAGAATTTAGAGGTCATTTCAGACTCTCCAAAGGACAAGTGGAGGTACGTAGACTATGTGGAAGCCACAATCATTCAGATGGTTTTAATGTTATCATGATAACTGTCTTTTCTCTCACTTACTATTTAGGATCTTATAAACACCCTTGGCCCTGTCTATATGAATCCACAGCAAACAAAATTGCCACTGACAAAGAGTGTCCTAGCCTGTCTATGGACACTGTCCAACCAGGAGTCATATAGGGGTATTTCAGACCGATTCAATATCACAAAATCCACTCTTGCCAAACATCCCCATGAGTTTTGTACTCTGGTAAATACACACATGGCACACCACATTTCCTGGCCTTTAGGACAAACCCTGCACAATTCTTTGTTAGGCTTTCAAGCAGCTGGATTTCCAAACACTATTTGTGCAGTAGATGGATGCCACATTCATATTCAGAAGCCACACTGTGAAAACCCCCTGGCATATTTTAACAGGAAACAGTTCTATTCTATCATTCTCACTGGATTTTGTGACAGTCGCCAGCGGTTCACCCACATCAGCGTGGGTCATCCTGGTAGCTGGCATGATGCCAGAGCCTTTCGCCTCACAGAGGTTGCTCATCTTTTGGAAGAAGATCCCCTGTCCCTGGTCCCACACGGGATGTATATAATTGGGGATTCGGCCTACCCTCTGTTGCCCCAACTGATGAGGCCTTACAGAGACAATGGGCACTTGACAGCTAGGCAGAAGCGCTTTAATAGAAAACTAAACACTGCCCGCGTGGTCATTGAGCATGCTTTTGGCATTCTAAAGGCAAAGTTTAGGAGACTCCAATGCCTGCACATGAAAAATGTCCAATCCATCAGCTCAGCAGTGTCAGCTTGTTGCATTTTACACAATGTTTGCTTGGAGCCAGGAGACCAAGGTGATGATGTGCAGGATGAAGAGGATGATGAACAGCATCCACTTCAACCTCACAACCAAGATGCAGTTCATTATAGAGACATGATTTGTTCACATATCTAAATATTCATCACCATATTCTTTTTCATTTATCCCACGTTTTTTTTTTTTTTTTTTGTGAGCTGGTGGGAATTATACCACAGGGTGATGTGAAGCACTTTTTATCCACCATAAAATGTAGCATAGATGTTACACACTTCTATTATGGCTAGACTAATAGACATTTAGGTCATTCAATTTTTAAGTGCCTCTCCATCATCAAGACTCCTGCTGTGCCTCCACGTGGCAGCTCATGGAAACTGGGTGACTAGCACCTAGGCTAATTCAGCAGGGGATCTCGGAGTACCAGTGGTCCCCAGAGGTGCAGTCACATTAATTTGGATTGTGACCAGCCAACCACTGCCCTGTTGTGGGGACAAAGATTTGTGGTGAATATTTAAATGCAGTGCATTATTTAAGAGGAAAAAAAAGAAAAGTGCACAGTTAGTCTGCAAAATACTTTATTGTGTTGAAGCATTGCTTTCCAGTAGCTTGACAATAGTTTCTTGTTGTCTTGAAATATCTTTTAATTGTTCAACAATTTGTCCAAGGCACGTTAAATTTTTTTTTTCAAAGCCTCTTCTCCTCCTCTCTTTCAGCCTCCTCCACCTTTCCAGGTCTGGCCGCACCAGGGACTCCAATGCAACAGTCCTTCTTTCTGCATGGGCCTCATAGGTCTCATAAAAAGAAGGTTGACTGGTTGACCTTCTCCTGCTTGTTGCCTGGTTCTCTGTGCTAGTCGAAGGACCAGGCTGCTCCTCACTGACAGGACTGTTAGGTTGTGCATGAGAGGGGCACGGTTGCACCCTTTCAGTGGATAAGGGCAGGTTGGACGAGGTCTTGTCTGGGAATAAACTTGTTGAGTAGAGAGTGCCTGGTGGTGCACTACCTACCCCTGATGTCCCAAACAGGTCTTCCATTTGCTGTAAAATAAATAAATAAATAAATAAAATTAAATAATTCATCATTTTTATCCACTAATATTATACTTATATTATTATTTTATACTTATTATTACTTAGATTAGATTTAAATGTATATCAGGACATAAGGTTTGGACACAACAAGGAATGTGAAATGTTAGTAGTAAAATAAGTGTCTAAGACTTGTAAAATTCATCATATACTTACTGTGTAATATTCCCAGGTGACTTTTGCCTCACCAGTTGCCCGACGTCGGTCTTTGGCCCTCTTGTATGTGGTGAGCATGTTTCCCAGCTTTTTTCGTATTTTTTCAGCTGACAAATTGTAACCTTTTAGTTGAAATTCTTGGTGTAGTTTTTTGTAAAAGGCCGTCTTATTGCGGAAATACAGCTG
This sequence comes from Trichomycterus rosablanca, assembly GCF_030014385.1. Lineage (NCBI taxonomy): Eukaryota > Metazoa > Chordata > Actinopteri > Siluriformes > Trichomycteridae > Trichomycterus > Trichomycterus rosablanca. The sequence goes on along the minus strand of NC_086006.1, from coordinate 11,801,102 downwards.
TTGATAAGTTCTTGTAAGGTCCAGCAGTAGAAGTGTGGTCCTGTGTGTCAGTTCTATGAAACATAATTGTCACGTATTTTCATGAAAACATTTTTTTTTTTTTAATATAATTATTTTAATCAAATAGTGTACCCTGTTGTGACTCTTGGCTTCCCAACAGGTTGGATGGTGATAACAGCTGCTCTGACCCTAGTCTGGCTGGAGGTGATGGCTGGTAGGTGTCTCTTATTGGAGTGGACAACTGGGTGAAGGTAGCTGGGGATTTGACCACAACTGTGGGTGTAAGGGAGGGAGGGGGCCTGGTTGCAGGAGTGGAGGACTGGGTGAAGGTAGCTGGGGATTTAAACACAACTGTGGGTGTAAGGGAGAGAGGGGGCCTGGTTGCAGGAGTGGAGGACTGGGTGATGGTAAGTGGGGATTTGACCACAACTGTGGGTGTAAGGGAGGGAGGGGGCCTGGTTGCAGGAGTGGAGGACTGGGTGAAGGTAGCTGGGGATTTGACCACAACTGTGGGTGTAAGGGAGGGAGGGGGCCTGGTTGCAGGAGTGGAGGACTGGGTGAAGGTAGCTGGGGATTTAAACACAACTGTGGGTGTAAGGGAGGGAGGGGGCCTGGTTGCAGGAGTGGAGCTCTGGGTGAAGGATGAATCAACAGTAGAGGCTGCAGAGACAGTCAACAAGACCACTTTATAAAAATACTACAAAGAAAAAGCATTCAAAAACTGTGATGTGATTGTTTAGTATAAATAAAGAGTGTACCTGGTTCATAGCTTTTTGTATTCCCTGCAGTTCTTATTTGAGTCATTGTGTTAGCTAAATACTCTTTATCTGCAAAAGTATATCAAAGTAAATAAAGTATTCCTAAAACCATTACAATGGTATCATGCATTTTTTGTTTACTCACCATGTTTCAGCCTTTCTGCAACAGTTTTTGGTACACATAGGGTGATATTTCCTTGGCTGTCCTTTAAATTGATAAGTACATTGTCCATGATGTGACATTATAGCACATGTAACATGAAACAATGGCCTTATATACCAAAAGGATTAATGGATAAATAGTGCACACCTGTTTCAAAGGTGTAGATCGTTATTCCAATTAATTTGTATTGGTGCCAAATTGCCTCTCAAAACATATCTTTCCATTAAGTATTAATTGCTTTAGTGAGTGGTCTTTAGCCTACACAAAATGAACACATTTCAATTAGCGGTGAATGCCATTGTGCAGCCGTGTTGTGTATAGACTGCAGTTTAAAAAAAAGTGAATATATTTATAAATTAACCGCATTAGTGATGAAATTAGTTTGATAATTGCTGGGATAAAAAACTAACCTTTTATGACTAAACACAACATGCAACAGGGAAATATTGGATGTTACCATGGCATGCGAAAGTTTAGGCACCCCTGGTCGAAATAACTGTTACTGTAAACAGTTAAGCAAGTTGAAGATGAAATGATCTCAAAAAGGCATAAAGTTAAAGATGAAACACACTTTTCAACATTTTAAGCAATTTCAGTGTATTATTATTTTTTTTTTTTTATTATTATTTTTTTTAGTATTATTTTCTTTTTTTCTTTTACTATTTTAGAGTGGAAAAAGGAAAGGAGTATGTTGCAAAAGTATGGGAACCCTAGGAGGTTTGAGCATAACTTTAATCAAGGTCTCAGACCTTATGTAGCCTGTTAGGGTTATGGCTTGTTCACAACTGAAAAAAACTGTTTGAAATGTAATTATTAAATGGCAGTTTCTGAATAATCCAGTTTTACCATGGCCCTCACAGTCCCCTGATCCGAACATCATTAAAAATCTGTAGATGGATCTCAAAAGAGCAGTGCATGCAAAATGGCCCAGGAACATCACAGAACTGGAAGACTTTTGCAAGGAAGAATTGGTGAAAACCCCTTAAACAAGAATTAAAAGACTCTGCTGTGATACTTGCCAAAGGGGGTGCTACTAGGTACTAACCATGCAGGGTACCCAAACTTTTGGTTTATATAGATAATTTAGATAATTTTATCTTCAACTTGCTTAACTGTTCACAGTAACAGTAATTGTGCCCACATACTCGCATGCCACTGTATTTTATAGATGCATTGTTAAACGGTATACTTCAGTATGCTCACCGATGTGCCCAGTATGAATCACTAATGAATAATGTGGTTAATAAGTACATTGTACAATTGTGTGTGTTTGTGCTTCTTCAAGCACTGACAAATCAGTTATTTAGGCATTGATGATGAATAGTGGCTGTGGTTTATTGAAGATGAATCTCTTAACACAATCATCTTCTGAACAAGATTGTTTTGTTCTTCCAGAACAGGTTTTTGTAAAGAAACATGACACCATGCTCATCCACACAGCTTTATTTATGTAGCATATTTTAAAATGTTTACAAAGTTTACAGAGAAGAATGAAAAATAAATCAAAGTGTAATAGTGATAGTGGTATTAAAACATTTAAGATATAAAATATTAAAGAAATTCAGATTGCATTATATTAATACAATTAGAAGACAAGGACCATCAGAAGTTCTAGAAAAACATCAAGATAAAAAGATCTGTTACATTAAAGAATATCAGGTAGCTTACTAGAGTCTTTTCATGATATGGAATGATAATTATAAAATATGTTGCAATTTGTACGAAAATAAACTGTCATGTTACTAGAAAGCATGATAGTATTTTGCACATATCAGGTCTTTAAGACAAATAAACTGAGATTTACATTTTAGAATGAAATGAAACAACCGCCAGAGGATTCAGCGGAGCTTCTAGCCAATGAGGATTAAGCTCTGTCGTCATCAAGCCGTCTCTCAGGCAGCGCAGCCCGGGGAGAGCAACTGCAGTGACCGGTTCCGCCGCCTGCAGCCGCCCCGCTCTCGCGAGATTATAACCAGTCTGTCATCGTGACGCGCCGGTGGCACCGACGCAAGTCGGACAAAAAAAACTTACCGGCATGCACCGTACCGAGCCAGGCGGCGATCGGTCTGCGCAGCGCCGGGTTAAGTCGAACAAGCCTAGTGTGTGCTCATGGACAGGGGGGCGTGGCACACAGGAGCTCCTTGTGACAGCAATGGTTTTCTGAAGTACTCTCGAGCCCATGTGGCTATATTACATAACATCACAGACCCTGGCTTTTGAACTTGTTGCTGATAAAAGTCTGGATGGTCCTTTTCATCATTGGTCCAGAGCACACAGCGTCCATTTTTTCCAAAAAAGACTTGGAATGCTGATTCATCTGACCACAATACACGTTTCCAATGTGTGATGGTCCATCCTAGATGCCTCCAAGCCCAGAGAAGTCGACGCTGCTTCTGGACATGGTCGACTTTTTTTGGAATGTGTTGCAGGCCTGAAATGCAGGAATGGAGGTATATTAACAAATGAAATGTAGTTGAGCTGACAAAACATGAAATATCTTGGGTTCTATCTATCAGTCTATCTAACTATACACAGTCAAATAAAAGTCAAAGTAAATGTAAGGAACACTGCATTTTTATTTTATTTGCATTTTCCATACTGTCCCATCTTTTTCTGATATGGGGTTGTAAAAAAGAGTAACCTCTGTGTGATCTATTTAGCTATAACAGCCAATCCTCTGAGAAGGCTTCTCACAAGACTTTGAAGTATGTCTGTGGGAATGTATGTCCATTCAGTCAAAGAAGCATTTGTATGGCTGGGAAAGCCTCATCTGCTGTTCAGTGGGGCTGTGGTCAGGGCTCTGTGCAGGCCTCTGAAGTGTTTTTAAACCAAGCTTTTCCTCATGTATTTATAGACCTTGCTTTGTGCACATGGGCATAGTAATGCTGGAACATGAAAGTCAAGTCAAATTTATTTAGGGCTTTCTCTAATTTGTTGCTGCTAAGTTGGAAGCTTATAATATCTTCTTTTCCTCGGCCTTTGTCCCGTTCGGCTGCGGGGTCACGATCAGCCTCGATTTGGCAAAATTTTTACGCCGGATGCCCTTCCTGACACAACCCTCCCTTTTTTATCCGGGCTTGGGACCGGCACTGCAATGCACTGGTCTGTGCATCCAGCGGCTAGGTATCTATAGGACAATTCAGTGTTTCCAATTAGCCTGGTGGCATGTTTTTGGAATGTGGGCGGAAACCGGAGCACCCGGAGAAAACCCACGCGGACACGGGGAGAACATGCAAACTCCGCACAGAAAGGACCCGGACCGCCCCACCTGGGGATCGAACCCAGGACCTTCTTGCTGTGAGGCGACAGTGCTACCCACTAAGCCACTGTGCCACCCTTTGGAAGCTTATAATATATTTTATATAATTAATTTACTACCTGTTAGCAACTGTTGTGGCTGAAACATGTGAATTAAAAAATAGAAGGGGTGTCCTAATACTTTTGTACTGTAGCTGCTTATCAGACTTGCACGATGATGTGCCTTTTGCAATCTTAAAGTTTAACGCATGCTTTTAAAGAGCAGTGGCTTTCTCTGTAGTGTCTTCCTTATATTCAAAACTTCAAGAGATACATTCTTGATTCATGATGATTCTACAGGACTACTGCTGTTTCTGTTGAGTTCTTTTATTTATTGTCTTAAGCATGGCTTAAGTATAACATGTGCTTTGGTATAATCATTGCAGGACTTTGCAGTACTGAATTTCCTCTGCCTGTAGACAATCAGCCTTTTGTGGATTCACATGTCATACTAATAATTATATTGCCTTTTCCTGCTTCATTTATTCAAGTACAGTAGACCCTTGAGTTACAAACGGTTTACCATACGAACATTTTGGGTTATGAACGATCTTTTTCAACTTAACGAACGAACAAATTTCGGACTACGAACCGAAATTCGTGAAACACGTGGCGTCACAAACAAGTTGACTCCGACCGTCTCTCTCTCTCTCGCTCTCTCTCTCTCTCTCTCTCTCTCTCTCTCTCTCTATATATATATATATACTGTATATATACAGTATATACAGTGTATCACAAAAGTGAGTACACCCCTCACATTTCTTCAAATATTTTATTATATCTTTTCATGGGACAACACTATAGACATGAAACTTGGATATAACTTAGAGTAGTCAGTGTACAGCTTGTATAGCAGTGTAGATTTACTGTCTTCTGAAAATAACTCAACACACAGCCATTAATGTCTAAATAGCTGGCAACATAAGTGAGTACACGCCACAGTGAACATGTCCAAATTGTGCCCAAATGTGTCGTTGTCCCTCCCTGGTGTCATGTGTCAAGGTCCCAGGTGTAAATGGGGAGCAGGGCTGTTAAATTTGGTGTTTTGGGTACAATTCTCTCATACTGGCCACTGGATATTCAACATGGCACCTCATGGCAAAGAACTCTCTGAGGATGTGAGAAATAGAATTGTTGCTCTCCACAAAGATGGCCTGGGCTATAAGAAGATTGCTAACACCCTGAAACTGAGCTACAGCATGGTGGCCAAGGTCATACAGCGGTTTTCCAGGACAGGTTCCACTCGGAACAGGCTTCGCCAGGGTCGACCAAAGAAGTTGAGTCCACGTGTTCGGCGTCATATCCAGAGGTTGGCTTTAAAAAATAGACACATGAGTGCTGCCAGCATTGCTGCAGAGGTTGAAGACGTGGGAGGTCAGCCTGTCAGTGCTCAGACCATACACCGCACACTGCATCAACTCGGTCTGCATGGTCGTCATCCCAGAAGGAAGCTGACGCACAAGAAAGCCCGCAAACAGTTTGCTGAAGACAAGCAGTCCAAGAACATGGATTACTGGAATGCCCTGTGGTCTGACGAGACCAAGATAAACTTGTTTGGCTCAGATGGTGTCCAGCATGTGTGGCGGCGCCCTGGTGAGAAGTACCAAGACAACTGTATCTTGCCTACAGTCAAGCATGGTGGTGGTAGCATCATGGTCTTGGGCTGCATGAGTGTTGCTGGCACTGGGGAGCTGCAGTTCATTGAGGGAAACATGAATTCCAACATGTACTGTGACATTCTGAAACAGAGCATGATCCCCTCCCTTCGAAAACTGGGCCTCATGGCAGTTTTCCAACAGGATAACGACCCCAAACACAACCTCCAAGATGACAACTGCCTTGCTGAGGAAGCTGAAGGTAAAGGTGATGGACTAAACCCAATTGAGCACCTGTGGCGCATCCTCAAGTGGAAGGTGGATGAGTTCAAGTTGTCTAACATCCACCAGCTCCGTGATGTCATCATGGAGGAGTGGAAGAGGATTCCAGTAGCAACTTGTGCAGCTCTGGTGAATTCCATGCCCAGGAGGGTTAAGGCAGTGCTGGATAATAATGGTGGTCACACAAAATATTGACACTTTGGGCACAATTTGGACATGTTCACTGTGGGGTGTACTCACTTATGTTGCAGCTATTTAGACATTAATGGCTGTGTGTTGAGTTATTTTCAGAAGACAGTAAATCTACACTGCTATACAAGTTGTACACTGACTACTCTAAGTTATATCCAAGTTTTATTTCTATAGTGTTGTCCCATGAAAAGATATAATAAAATATTTGCAGAAATGTGAGGGGTGTACTCACTTTTGTGATACACTGTATATATATATATATATATATACAGTGAGCGAACATTCGGACTGTGTTTTTCTGGTGTTTTCTTTATATTTTGTAAAATTCAATATTAAAATGGCCCCAGAGGAGGTGCTGAGAAAGTGCAGTTTTTTGTTGTTGTATAATTTCTCCTGCCAGTAGCTGTCACTGTGTATCAGACAGCAGGGACAGTAAGTAAGAGAGAAGAAGGAAGTTATTCTTTCGTGAAATTACACCTACAAAATACAACGCTATTGAAAAAAAGAAATAATAGAGAAATATGAGAGTTATTGTTGTTTCTGGTAGATACAATGTACAGTATTATGGTGTATGGTACAGCACATGTACTGTACTGAAATGTGTGTTTATGTACAGTACAGTACTTCTGTGTATTGTTGTTTATTATTGTTTATTTCAGTATTATCTATTCTATAATGTAAGATTTAAGGGAAAATATATTTGTATGTATAACAAAAAAGACCATTTAAGACATTATAAAGGTTAGGGAAGGGGGTGGTTTGGGAGGTCTGACACGGATTAATTCTATTTACATGATTTCTTATGGGAAAAATAGGTTTAACTAACAAACATTTTGACTTAAGAACAGCCCTTCGGAACCAATTAAAGTCAAGGGTCTACTGTATTCTCTTTTGGCTTTTGAGATTTGTTGTGATTAAAGCATAGTTTTTATAAAAATCAAAGCAGACTTTTACTTTGCACAACTTTCTTATAATTTAAGACACCTTTTCAAGCCACTCTTTTCGTTATAATTTTTATCTAATAACGTCACATACAGATATTAACTATTTTGCATGCACTGTAAAATATTAATCACTTGGTTTAATTGAGACATGAAGGAAGAATTCTTTGTGTCCATGTTCTCAGCTAAATTTGTTTGTCTAATGTCATATAAATTAATGCAGAAATCAAGGTAATACAAATTGGTTCATGTTTATACTTTATACTTATTTTAGGTATTACTTTAGTGAATGTTTTTAATAAGCTATTACTAGAATTTGACTTATTGCCCCAACAGCTGCAAGTTTATCCCTTCAACACCATACCTTCCTAAATAGAACTCAGTGAATCACTGCTCTTAAGTATGTTTGAATATGCTGCTATGTCTCCCATAGTCACAATTCATAATTTGGCTCTCCCAATTTGGTCTTCAACTAAGGCAGTGAATCATACAAAGGCATGGACTGCCTGTTCCAGTTAGTAGGAAAGTCTTTACCATTATTGGTTTAAAAATGCTTATACTGTATATTCCATTCTCTAGATTAGTGTGCCAAATAGTGTTTCTCCAGTGTAAAAATTTGTAAGTATTAGCTTTATTGTGGGTTAGATAAATAGATACTTTATTTATCCCAAAGGAAATTACAAGTATTAAAAATACAAATAAATGCAAAATATGTGCAATTGTGTGTTCGATACTTTTACTTGAAATATAACTAAAAATAGCAGCAGTAGTCTATATGACCACAGCTGACCACAGTTTACTTGCTGTTAAAATGCATCATAATAGATCTTCATCAGTGGTCACAGAACACTTTCCACGGGGTGCTCTTGGCTGGATATATTTTTGGTTGGTGGGCTATTCTCAGTCCAGCAGTGACAGTGATGTGTTTAAAAACTCCATCAGCACTGCTGTGTCTTATCCACTCATACCAGCACAACACACACTAACACACCACCACCATGTCAGTGTTATTGCAGTGCTGAGAATGATCCAACACCCAAATAATACCTGCTCTGTAGTGGTCCTGGGAGGGACCTGACCATTGAAGAACAGAGAAACAGATGGACCACAGTCAGTAATTGTAGAACTACAAAGTGCTTCTATATGATAAGTAGAGCTGAAATAAATACAATTTATAATAAATAAAATAAATAAAACATGTAAAAATGCACAATTGTTTTTTTTAAAGTCATTCGACTGTCCATGTTTTTGGGTAAAGACCCATTTACCCGTATCACATCTGATTCGTGTTTGCTTTACATAATTTGTAAATAAAAAAAAAAATAGTTAACTTATTTAAAGCAATCATGCTAGAACTGACACGGGGATTAGATAAGCCTATGACATTGGCATAGCAGTTGTAGTCTAGTGGTTAAAATGCCTAAAAGTTACACAAACATGGAACTTCACTCAGAATTTACATTTGAAAGCCACCAGCAAGTAAATACAGTAGACCCTTGAGTTACGAACGGTTTACCATACGAACATTTTGGGTTACGAACGATCTGTTTCAACTTAACGTACGAACAAATTTCGGATTACGAACCGAAATTCGCGAAACACGTGACGTCACGAACAAGTTGATTCCGAGCGTCTCTCTCTATCTCTCTCTTCCGGTGTTGTCTTTATATTTTGTAAAATTCAATATTAAAATGGCCCCAAACAAGGTGCAGAGAAAGCGTAGTGATGAGAAAATGAACAAATCTATTACATTTGTTGTTGTATAATTACTTCTGCCAGTAGGTGTCACGGTGTATCAGACAGAGGGGACAGTGAGTGAGAGAGAAGAAGGAAGTCCGCTGAGTAAAGTATTCTTTCTTTCGTGAAATTACACCTACAAAATACAACACTATTAAAATAAAGAAGGAAATAATAGAGTTATTGTTGTTTCTGGTAGATACATTTTATTAAACTTATTTAAAAAAGAAGGAAATGTATTATGGTGTATGGTACAGCACACGTAGTGAACTGAGACGTGTGTTTTTTATGTACAGCACTACTGTGTATTGTTGTTTATTATTATTTATTACATTTACATTTTCGGTATTTAGCAGATGCTCTTATCCAGAGCGACTTACAGAAGTGCTTCCATAGTAAACATTTCTTTACTCTAGTTTAAGTATACAACAGTCCAAGAACACAAATCTGCTGAACTGTTAGAACCAGTTTTTTTTTTTTTTTTTAAGAAATGAATGAGTGTTAGTAAGTAAGTACAAGTCAGCTTAAGTGCTTAGTAAAAAGGTGGCTTTTTAATCGTTTTTTAAAGACAGCGAGAGACTCAGATGTTCGGACAGACAGAGGAAGTCCGTTCCACCACTTGGGTGCCAGTACAGAGAAGAGCCTTGATGCTTGTCTTCCTCTAGTCCTGGGTGGAGGATCAAGTCGGAGGTTGCGCGGTACAGAGCGGGGTTTGATTACAGTATTATCTGTTCTATAATTTAAGATTAAGGGAAGACATTAGAGAGGTTAGGTAAGGGGGTGCTCTTGGGAGGTCTGGCACGGATTAATTCTATTTACATGATTTCTTATGGGGAAAATAGGTTTAACTAATGAACATTTTGACTTAAGAACCAATTAAATTCGTAAGTCAAGGGTCTACTGTAATAAAGTAAGAAAATAAAAATCAGTCAGCACGTTTAATGTAGAGCACTTCTGTAGCTCCGCCTCACGTAGACCCTGTCACGAGTCTAGCACTCCTCTCTCTCATTTACTCCTATTAAAGAGAAAAGGAGAAAGAGAGAGAGAGGGAGAGAGAGAGAGAGAGAGAGTTGCAGAACCACAGAGGACGGAGAACTTTGCACTACTATAAGGACTGTTTTAGGGAACGAAAGAGAAGAGACATGAGCTTTGTTTAGACTTGGCTTTATTACGCAGTTGAGGAGGACTCGGTTCATTCCATCTCTGCTGTTGAACAGAAACCAGACGAACTTTATTCAATAGGTGGACGGATAATTATCATGGGTTCCAAACGGCATCGCTCGAAGTCGGCGTTACTTTTACTACACATAAGCTGCCCGCTTTTGGTTTTACTGTTTTCTCCTTGGTGTGTCGCTTTTAACCTAGATGTGGAAAACCCTTCGTTATATAGCGGACCAGCTGGCAGCTATTTCGGTTATTCGGTGGACTTTTATATGGCCCAGTCAACAAGGTAAGTTAAAGTAATTAGGAGTTTTAAACTTCATCAATGTATATTCATTCGATTAAAGTTATGACTTCTGGTTGGTTTACTTTTTTAAAGAACACATATTGTTCAATAATATTAGTTAGTTAAATAGAATGAATGTGGAACGTGCAGATTAAGACGTGCGTGTATGTGTGCGGAACACTGTTATAATGCTCTCCAAACAAAACCACTCAACACTGCAGATATTCCCAGCAGGAGAGAATGGAACTGGTTGACTCAGTTGTTGGCTGTCATGGCATGTTGGTTTATACACTAGGGGACACTGTTTTGTAATAAAAATTGACTATATTTTAAGAATTAGGTGCAGATGTTTAAGTTACTATAACATTTTAAACAAATTGAAAGCTTACTTTGCAGTAAAAATGGAAACATTTTCTGTATGTAAATTGAGAACCAGTTAAAATGCAGTGATTGTATTCCATTGTATTCCATTCCATACCAATCACCCAAGTAGAGTCTTTTATTTTTAAGTCTTAAGGCAAGAAGGTCCTGGGTTCGATCCCCGGGTGGGGCGGTCCGGGTCCTTTCTGTGCGGAGTTCTCATGCATGTTCTCCCCGTGTCCGCGTGGGTTTCCTCCGGGTGCTCCGGTTTCCTCCCACAGTCCAAAAACATGCCACCAGGCTAATTGGAGACTCTTAATTGTCCTATATGCACCTAGCGAACCGGTGCATTGTAGTGCCGGTCCCAAGCCCGGATAAATAGGGGAGGGTTGTGTCAGGAAGTGCATCCGGCGTAAAAATTGTGCCAAATCGATGTGGATCGTGATCCGCCGAGAGCCGACCCCGCGACCGAACGGGACAAAGGCCGAGGAACGAGAAGAAGTATTTTAGGCCTTTGTTTCGACCGGCTCTCAAAGAAAATAGTCCAGTAAGCATCAGTTGACCATGAATGGAACACTGTTAGTATTGAAATGAACCTTTACAGCACTGATGTTCTGTAACCTGTTCACCATATGAACAAATCTTGAATGTCTTTCAGTCTGCTGCTTAAAGACGCTATTCAGGTTTTTATTCACATTACATAAGCAGAGTGAATATTCTCATTTTACTGTTGGAAAAGAAACAAAAAGCTTAATAGTCTAGTGTAGTATTTATGTAACCTGTTGACCCAGGTATATTTAAGTATGGACTACCACGGCCATACAACCCATGCTTAATTTATTCAATTATACCAGAACTTATCTTATCTAGGGTGATACCTTATTGAATTCAACCTCAGCAGGGGCTATTTAAGCACTTTGGGACACCACAGAGGTGTCTCCAATTGTTGTTTTGAATCCAAGCCCCAATATGTGAAGTGCCATATAGATCAAAGCCCGTCTCCACAGCTGGGGAGAGACATTCCCTTAAAACTGAGCTTTATTGTTTGCTCAGGATGGCCCTAACCACTAAAACGTGGTTTATGCAGTACCCAGCATTCCTGTCAAGAGCTCTTTATTTTCCATGACCCCTAATGTCACTTATGAAATGGTAATTATTTTGTCAACCCATATTTAGTGCATGAGTTGGAAGATGTGACGTCATTGGCAGTAAAACAGTCTCAGCTCTTTAGTAGAGAATGAGATCTGCCACTGTAATAACCTATGCTTTCAAGTGCTTTAGCTACTTAGTGTCATTCATACAGAGTGCATTTACATTCCCAGAAGGATCGTGTCTAATTAATGTTCATTTATGGAAATATGTAAAGATGAGGGGTCCAAACTGAGGCTTGAATTTGTCTGCCTTGGTGCCAATGCTTCTCATTGTTACAAAAGGTAAGATTGGATCAGGGTTTAGGATCAGAAATATGCCATGTCTGCTTTAGACAGACGACTTGTGTTTCTTTTAAATGACTGCTGCTGAGCGTACAGTTTAAAGTAAGTGGCGGTCATTGCTCAACCAGATAACGGTCTGTCTGAAACAATAAGAGCACCCTCTGTATCTGTAGGGTACTGCTTTAGGGACACTCTTCTTTTTGTGATTTTTAAATTGAGCAATGTGATTAAACCAAAGATTCATACATTGTAAAGAAAGCTTTAGGAACCTTTTCACGTCTTCTCGTAGTTTACATATGCTGGGCTCTTTACCAGTATTCAGGCTATACAGAGAACCAGCAGGTTTTAATGGCCTTTGCCATGTGTCACCATGTAGGTGTTGCTTAACTTTTAGCTATAACGAACCTGCAGTTTTGACATGAATACTGGATTTATTAGTTTTACTTTATCACTTAATTCACTTGTCACCTACAATGAAAGCAGTACACCGATCAGCCATAACATTTAAACCACCTCCTTGTTTCTACACACACTGTCCATTTTATCAGCTCCACTTACCATATAGAAGCACTTTGTAGTTCTACTATTACTGACTGTGGTCCAACTGTTTCTCTGCATGCTTTGTTAGCCCCCTTTCATGCTGTTCTTCAATGGTCAGGACCACCACACAGCAGGTATTATTTGGGTGATGGATCATACTCAGCACTGCTGTGACACTGACATGGTGGTGGTGTGTTAGTGTGTGTTGTGCTGGTATGAGTGGATCAGACACAGCAATACTGATGGAGTTTTTAAACACCTCGCTGTCGCTGCTGGACTGAGAATAGTCCACCAACCAAAAATATCCAGCCAACAGCGCCCCGTAGGCAGCTTCCTGTGACCACTGATGATTATCTAGAAGATGACCAACTCAAACAGCAGCAATAGATGAGCGATCGTCTCTGACTTTACATCTACAAGGTGGACCAACTAGGTAGGAGTGTCTAATAGAGTGGACAGTGAGTGGACACGGTATTTAAAAACTCCATCAGTGCTGCTGTGTCTGATGCACTCATACCAGCACAACACACACTAACACACCACCACCATGTCACCTGCTCTGTCGTGGTCCTGTGGGGGTCCTGACCATTAAAGAACAGGGTGAAAGCAGGCTTAAAAGGTATGTAGAGAAACAGATGGTGCTTCTATATGGTAAGTGGAGCTGATAAAATGGACAGTGAGTGTAGAAACAAGGAGGTGGTTTTAATGTTATGGCTGATTGGTGTATATTGGTATTAAAAACACTTTACCACTTTAAACCACAGTACCAGTTTCCATTACATATTTCTTCCCATGACCAGTTTCTCTATCTCTCTCTTTCCGTCTCTCTCTCTCTCTCTCACACACACACACACACACACACACACACACACACACACACACACACACACACAGTCCCCCTCCCTTGTTGACAGATTAATGCTCTTTTGTTTTAACCCTGTCTTTCTCTAACCCTATACAAACATCAGCTTCTCTGGACTCAGACATCAGCTATTCAGTGTTATCAGCTCAATCAGAGGCGATGTCTTTGAGTGAATGTGTGCTACCTTGTGTAGGTGTGTGTGTTTGTGTGGTTACGTCATGGTCTATAAGCGTTCAAGCTTAATATCTCAGTTTTGCAGCCCTCCTTTAATGTAATTCTGCATGGTGTCTGAACCCCTCACCCAACTTGCATATTTCAGACGATGCAACCCCCACAATTTATCGAGCTGAGCTATGAAGTCACGGAAAGTGAGCAGCTGCTCTTCGTGCCATTACTTCATCTGAATTTTAAACTCCTTACACATGATCATGGAGTCGAGTGGGAGGAACAGTTTTGTAGTACAGTATTCCATGTGAAAGAATGTGAATGAATTAGGACTAAGTGCATGACTGCTGTATGAATTTTCTGGAGCTGGGCTGATCGCTTTGTACCAAGGATTTCTTTTAACTCATCGACAAGCTCATAGTGTTCAATCAAAGTATTAAACACATCACATAATTTCATAACAAGTTGCACGTGCTTTATTTAATGTAGTAAACATGGCAGTGTGTAGAACAGTAAGGTAAATGTGAGCAAAACCAGTTCAGCGTTTAGAATGTAGATTTCAAATGTTAGCTGGTAGGGAACAATTAATCATAAGTGCTAACCAAAATCAATAGACATGCGTTCATTGTTTCAAAGCTCTTCCCGAAAGCATTTTTACAGCTGTAATGAAGAGATAAGCAGATTTCTTCCTTTATACTGGGACATGGTGCAACATCATTTAATAAAAAATTATACATAGATTCACATAAACACTGACACAAACCAGCTTTTGCTGTTTTTGATTTAAATAATATACACTGATCAGCCATAACATTAAAACCAACTCCTTGTTTCCACACTCACTGTCCATTTTATCAGCTCCACTGACAATATACAAGTACTTCTACAATTACTGACTGTAGTCCTGCTGTTCTTTAATGGTCAGGACTCTCCCAGGACCACTACAGAGTTGATATTATTTGGGTGGTTGATCATTCTCAGCACTGCAGTGACACTGACATGGTGGTGGTGTGTTAGTGTGTGTTGTGCTGGTATGAGTGGATCAGACACAGCAATGCTGATAGAGTTTTTAAACACATCACTGTCACTGCTGGACAAAAAATAGTCTGTGGGCAGCGTCCTGTGGCCACTGATGAAGGTCTAGAAGATGACCAACTCGAACAGCAGCAATAGATGAGCGATCGTCTCTGTCTTTACATCTACAAGGTGGACCAACTAGGTGTGGACAGTGAATGGACACGGAATTTAAAAACTCCAGCAGTGCTCCTGTGTGATCCACTCATACCAGCACAACACACACTAACACACCACCACCATGTCATTGTCACTGCAGTGCTGAGAATGATCCACCACCTAAATAATGCCTGCTCTGTGGTGGCCCCGTGGGGGTCCTGACCATTGAAGAACAGGGTGAAAGCAGGCTAAAAAGGTATGTAGAGAAATAGATGGACTACAGTCAGTAATTGTAGAACTACAAAGTGCTTCTATATGGTAAGTGGAGCTGATAAAATGGACAGTGAGTGTAGAAACAAGATGTCACACTTACTCAGAACGAAACATGCTCACTCAGTGAGCCTCATATCTGTAACTTCATTCTTCAAATTTAAACAAAGCACCCGCTGTTGGAAATGAATTAACACTTCTTTTTAACCAACAGCATTAGTGTACATTGACATGACATGGTGCAAAATTTTTGCTTGGGAAATGTTTTCTATGCAGTAAGGCAGTGCTGCTTATTATGCTGCTGTGCTCTCCTGAGCTTTGCCTTTTGGTTTTTACTGCTTGCCGCAGCACTCAAACTTTATTTTGATTGAACTTTTGTTCATGAACCCACTTTATTCTTTTGCTAGGTTTTTATCCTCTCACGTCTTGTCAGATTTAATGCATAACTGCATATGTATAAATACTGATGCAGTTATAATAGATACTGATAAATACTGTCTGTCAGTACTGTCAATAGTGTTTATTATTACAAGCTTGGCACTTAGAAGCACAGCCTGCAGAAAGTGATTTTGCCATGTATCATGTGAAAGGCTTAAACACGGCAAGGTTCACCCATTTTGAACCATAATAATTGCACAAAACGATCATGGTTGTACAGTATTTATTCAATTGTTTTAGGTTTATATTGATGTTTTTTGTACATTAAAAAAGAAAAGGCTGCCGCTCAGGTGGCGCAGCGGTAAAATACGCTAGCACACCAGAGCTGGGATTTCGAATACATCGTATCGAATCCCAGTTCTGCCATCCGGCTCGGCTCGGCTGGGCGGCTATATGAACAACGTTTGGCTGTTGTTCATACAGGGTTAGGGAGCCAGATAGGGACCTCATAACTGATGCAATTACGACCTCTGCTGGCTGGTTGATGGCGTCTGTACAGAGTAGAGGAATTATGCCGATCAGGGTGTGGCTGTCCATGCACAGGCCTGATTCGCATATGAACTCGGCTGGTGCCGCTGCTCACGTGTCGGAGGGGACATGTGTCAGTTCGCTCTCCTCAATCAGGGGCGGGGGTCAGCACCAGTAGAGAGGAAGCATAACGCAATTGGGTAAAAATGGGACGTGCTTAAAAATCAGGAGAAAATGGAGGAAATGCATAAAATAAATAGAAAGAAAAGGCTTAACATGTCTGTTCTCTACATTTTGAATAACTGCCTTCTGATAGACAAACCTTCCAGACTTTTATAAGTTCTGATAAAGCATGTGACAGACGTAGGTTGACTGGAGCTAAATCGTGATACTTCTTGACTCCTTTAATTTAATTTACCAGCAAGCAGACCACCAAAGAGTCTGTCCAAGGGCAGGGTTTACACATTTGTCCGGTGTAGAGATGTACAGTGTATCACAAAAGTGAGTACACCCCTCACATTTCTGCAGATATTTAAGTATATCTTTTCATGGGACAACACTGACAAAATGACACTTTGACACAATGAAAAGTAGTCTGTGTGCAGCTTATATAACAGTGTAAATTTATTCTTCCCTCAAAATAACTCAATATACAGCCATTAATGTCTAAACCACCGGCAACAAAAGTGAGTACACCCCTTAGTGAAAGTTCCTGAAGTGTCAATATTTTGTGTGGCCACCATTATTTCCCAGAACTGCCTTAACTCTCCTGGGCATGGAGTTTACCAGAGCTTCACAGGTTGCCACTGGAATGCTTTTCCACTCCTCCATGACGACATCACGGAGCTGGCGGATATTCCAGACTTTGCGCTCCTCCACCTTCCGCTTGAGGATGCCCCAAAGATGTTCTATTGGGTTTAGGTCTGGAGACATGCTTGGCCAGTCCATCACCTTTACCCTCAGCCTCTTCAATAAAGCAGTGGTCGTCTTAGAGGTGTGTTTGGGGTCATTATCATGCTGGAACACTGCCCTGCGACCCAGTTTCCGGAGGGAGGGGATCATGCTCTGCCTCAGTATTTCACAGTACATATTGGAGTTCATGTGTCCCTCAATGAAATGTAACTCCCCAACACCTGCTGCACTCATGCAGCCCCAGACCATGGCATTCCCACCACCATGCTTGACTGTAGGCATGACACACTTATCTTTGTACTCCTCACCTGATTGCCGCCACACATGCTTGAGACCATCTGAACCAAACAAATTAATCTTGGTCTCATCAGACCATCGGACATGGTTCCAGTAATCCATGTCCTTTGTTGACATGTCTTCAGCAAACTGTTTGCGGGCTTTCTTGTGTAGAGACTTCAGAAGAGGCTTCCTTCTGTGGTGACAGCCATGCAGACCAATTTGATGTAGTGTGCGGCGTATGGTCTGAGCACTGACAGGCTGACCCCCCACCTTTTCAATCTCTGCAGCAATGCTGACAGCACTCCTGCGCCTATCTTTCAAAGACAGCAGTTGGATGTGACGCTGAGCACGTGCACTCAGCTTCTTTGGACGACCAACGCGAGGTCTGTTCTGAGTGGACCCTGCTCTTTTAAAACGCTGGATGATCTTGGCCACTGTGCTGCATCTCAGTTTCAGGGTGTTGGCAATCTTCTTGTAGCCTTGGCCATCTTCATGTAGCACAACAATTCGTCTTTTAAGATCCTCAGAGAGTTATTTGCCATGAGGTGCCATGTTGGAACTTTCAGTGACCAGTATGAGAGAGTGTGAGAGCTGTACTACTAAATTGAACACACCTGCTCCCTATGCACACCTGAGACCTAGTAACACTAACAAATCACATGACATTTTGGAGGGAAAATGACAAGCAGTGCTCAATTTGGACATTTAGGGGTGTAGTCTCTTAGGGGTGTACTCACTTTTGTTGCCGGTGGTTTAGACATTAATGGCTGTATATTGAGTTATTTTGAGGGAAGAATAAATTTACACTGTTATATAAGCTGCACACAGACTACTTTTCATTGTGTCAAAGTGTCATTTTGTCAGTGTTGTCCCATGAAAAGATATACTTAAATATCTGCAGAAATGTGAGGGGTGTACTCACTTTTGTGATACACTGTATAACTGTCATAGAGATTTATAGTTTTTTTAACATAGAACAGACTGAACGTTTGTGGTGAGGCCAGTTCAGGACAGTTTGATGTTTTTTCCTCCCGAACAGTTAAGACTGTATTGTGATGTGCCTGCATGTTTGCTAGATTTTCAATAGGCAGTCAGGTGTCAGTTATATCAGTTATTTGGCCTTTAAAGAAGAAAAGGCTGCATTATTTGCGATCATCTCGTTTGAATTTTCAGTATGACTTCATAGCCACCAGTTAAAGTGATTGCGGAAGAGTCATTCATTATGTGGAGGAGAAGCACATTCCACTCTGTCTGCACAGCATGTAGATAAGCTCTTTGGCAGAAATAGGTTAGAGATCAGGGTCTGAAAACATTGGATTTATTCTTCAACAGATTTTTCTACGATTTGGAATGAAAAAATTAGCATTTACATTTGTATTAATGCATTATAATGGAATTCAGCAGAAACGTCTGACAGAATGCACATTGTTTACAGACAGTGATAGAAAGCACAGAGGCTGCCAAAGGAATTTAAACATGTTCTTTAGCTTCAAGCTGAAAGTAGAAGCGTATGGATTACAAGCCAAACTTCAAGACTGTTGGCTGACCTTACCGTGCAGTTTGTTGTGGGTGGAGCTTCAGTTTTGCTCCTCTGCTGATGAGATCCGTGTATACACAGACCAGCCATAACATTAAAACCACCTCCTTGTTTCTACACTCACTGTCCATTTTATCAGCTCCGCTTACCATATCGGAGCCCTATTCTTGGTCAGGACCCCCAACTTCATTTCAGTCATTAAAAAACACCCAGTACTGCATTTCAGGCCTGCAACACATTCCAAAACAGTTGGGCCAGTAAAGCATTTACCACTTTGTAATGTTGCTATTCCTTTTCACCACACTTAATTCAGCTTTTATTTTGTCCCATTCTTCCTGCAAACACGTCTTAAGATGTGCAACAGTACGGGGTCGTCGTTGTCGCATTTTTCCTTTCAAAATTCTCCACACATTCTCTATTGGGGACAGGTCAGGACTGCAGGCAGGCCAGTCCAGTACCCGTACCCTCTTCTTCCACAGCCATGCCTTTGTAATGTGTGCAGCATGTGGTGTTGAAAAATGCATGGACGTATCTGGAAAAGATGACGTCTTGAAGGCAGCATATGTTGCTCTAAGATCTCAATGTAATTTTCTGCATTAATGCTGCCATCACAGAAGTGTAAATGACCTTTGCCAAGGGCACTGGCACAGCCCCATACCATGACAGACCCTGGCTTTTGGACTTGTTGCTGATAACAGTCTGGATGGTCCTTTTCGTCTTTGGTCCGGAGCACGTGGCGTCCATTTTTCCCAAAAAAGACCCAGAATGCTGATTCATCTGACCACAATACTCCTCCGAGCCCAGCAAAAGTCGACGCCGCTTCTGGACATGGTTAACATAAGCCTTCTTTTTTGCACAGTAAAGTTTTAAGTGGCATTTGTGCATGTAACTCTGTATTGTAGTGCTTGACAAAGATTTGCCAAAGTAATCCCTCACCCATGTGGTTATATCAGCTTAAGCTTGCGCCCTTGGTTTACGCACTGAAATTCCTCCCGATTCCTTGAATTGTTTAATAATATTATGCACTGTAGAGGGAGAAATATGCAAATCCCTTCAAATCTTTCATTGAGGTTTATTGTTTTTAAACATTTCAATAATTTTCTCATACATTTGTTGATAAACTGGAGATCCTCTGATCATCTTTGCTCATCAAAGACTCAGCCTTTCCTGGATGCTGCTTTTGTACCAAACCATGATTACAATCACCGGTTGACATTACCTGTTTAAAATTGCATCATTATTTAGTTTTTTCACCACATTACTAGCCCTAAATTGCCCCTGTCCCAACTTTTTATCGGAATGTGTTGCAGGCCTGAAATGCAGGAATGGAGGTATATTAACAAATGAAATGTAGTTGAGCAGACGAAGCATGAAATATCTCATTCAAACTGTCTGCAATCAAATAAAAGTCAAAGTAAATGTAAGGAACACTGCATTTTTATTTTATTTGTGTTTTCCATACTGTCTCAACTTTCTGATTTGGGGTTGTACAAGACACCACATATTACTGTTCTGATTAACAGCTCCAGGCTTTTTGACATTGATTTCAAGTGACTCTTAGATCCACTTTTGAGAAGACACTTCACAGCTCTAAGCTTCAGTCATCAAAGTGATCTATTAAGTTGTCTTTAAAGTTAATAAGCTTTCTTCTGTATTTTTCCGAAAAGCTTCTGTAAGGACCCCATGTCCTTTAGAGTGTTTAGACTCTTTTGTCTAAAAAGAAGCATGTGGCAAGCCAAACCATCATGGCAAGCCAAACTGGTCACGTGCAGTGCTTATTGTTACCCTCAGAGAGCATAAAGTCCATCGGCTGAGGTCATTTGCACTGATGTACACTATATTGCCAAAAGTATCCCAAATCAATGAATTCAGGTGTTCCAATCACTTCCATGACCACAGGTGTATAAAACCAAGCACCTAGGCATGCAGAGTGCTTCTACAAACATTAGTGAAAGAATGGGTCGCTCTCAGGAGCTCAGTGAATTCCAGCGTGGTACCGTGATAGGATGCCACCTGTGCAACAAGTCCAGTCGTGAAATTTCCTTACTACTAAATATTCCACAGTCAACTGTCAGCGCTATTATAACAAAGTGGAAGCGATTGGGAATGACAGCAACTCAGCCACAAAGTGTTAGGCCACGTAAAAGTAACAGAGCGTGCGGATGCTGAGGCACACAGTGCGCAGAGGTCGCCAACTTTAGGCAGAGTCAATCGCTACAGACCTCCAAACTTCATGTGGCCTTCAGATTAGCTCAAGAACAGTGTGTAGAGAGCTTCATGGAATGGGTTTCAATGGCCAAGCAGCTGCATCCAAGCCTTACATCACTAAGTGCAATGCAAAGCATCAGATGCAGTGGTGTAAAGCACGCCGCTACTGGACTCTAGAGCAGTGGAGACGTGTTCTCTGGAGTGACGAATCACGCTTCTCCATCCGGCAATCTGGTGGACGAGTCTGGGTTTGGCGGTTGCCAGGAGAACGGTACTTGTCTGACTGCATTGTGCCAAGTGTAAAGTTTGGTGGAGGGGGGATTATGGTGTGGGGTTGTTTTTCAGGAGTTAAGCGAATACTTTTGGCAATATAGTGTTTGTTTAGGTGGAATGTTCTGTTTGAAATTTACTGTTGCTCTTTGAGAAAGTTCACTATAACATTACATGTGATCATCAGTCAAACAGTTAACGCTCAGCAGAAATAAATGTAAGAAGATTAAGGAGCAGATCTTGGCGGTATGCAGTACATGCTGATTGTCCAGCATGCTTTTCTCATGTTTTGTAAGTGATACTGGACTGCCTGCTGAGTTTCTCACAGGTGTGACGTGCCCATAGTAAATCTCTTTGCTATGTTTCTGGCTTTTGAAGGGGTGTGAACTGTAATTATTTTGGGGATTGAGGGACTGGAGCTTGAAAATGTAGCTCCTGTAAAATGTACTGTAGCTTTTATCAGAACAATGTCATGTTTTGGCTAACTTCTCCTGGCCCATATTCATTGATTTGTAGATCTCCTGCTGCAGTGCTCATATCCTTTGTGAGGAAATACTTTTGTGGTTACAGTGAATTCTGGCTGCTAAAGTGGTAGGGGAGTTTGGTATCATGTCAACGGAAATAGGCGTGGATGCCGTTTAAACTGCTGTTATAAAATGCTATGACAAGTATTTAGGATTGCATTTTTGTATTTATAGTCCATGGTTTTCAGATATCAGCATGGCATGAATCAGGGCTGGGCTGGGGGGGCGGGGGTTTGGGGGGGGATCTGCCCCCAATCATATAAAACAGGCAGACCGCAGTAGTTCGAACAACGTTGGTTTGAACCACCATAGTGTAAACTACAATGTTTCCGGTGTGTTCACTCTGACTTCCACAGCAGGAAACTTACAGGAACTCACAAACTTTGTAATATTAGGCCAAAATATGTATGAGTTGTAACGTCATTAATGTATTATTTAGGCTATAAATATTGAAAATTTACCACCACCCCCACTCCTACCAACAATATTAATAGAAATAACAGTTTAATTGAAGTAATATTAATAATAATAAATGGTAATATTATTATTTTCATAAAATTTATAATTATAGCCCAGGTGGCGCAGTGGGATTTTCTGCTTGCACACCAAGTGAAGAGGCGTGTACAGTGACGTGCTCTCCTCGGATGCAAAAATTGAGTGCGCTAAATCGGGAGGAAAATGGGGAGAAAATGCATGAAAAAAAAAATAAAAAAAAAAATAATTATAAATTTAATAATTATAAGAATTTGCAAAATTTCTTCTAGAAGGAAAAAATAGAAGAACCAGCTAGTTCAACGCATTTATATAACGAGTAAAATATCGGTCCTTAGTGGCTCAAGAGGATAAACATGTGAATATGGTACCGCTTTGGAAAACGGTGTTACTCGATTACTAATGCTGGGGTTTGAATCCCAGGTAATTCTCAACTCAACTCAACTCAACTTTATTTATAGAGCACTTTAAAAACAACAACAGCTGTGACAAAGTGCTGTACCTAGATAATTATAAAACAAACACTAGAAACAATGAGAAAATAAAAACAATAAAAAACAATAAAAGAAATAGATGAAACAAATAAAACGGTAAAAACTCAATCTCATGCTGGATTGAAAGCCAAGGAATAAAAATGGGTTTTAAGACTAGTTTTAAAAATAGCCAGTGAAGAGGCCTGTCTAATATGGAGTGGTAGGTTGTTCCATAATTTAGGGGCAGCGATTGAAAAAGCTCGATCCCCTCTGAGCTTACGCTTTGACCTTGGTACCTCCAGGATGTAATGGTGCTTATATATTTATATCTTTTTCATAATGGCAATGAAATCTCTCATTTATGGACAATTGATTTATTAATGCTTTAATGGTCTTACCAAGAAAAACAGTAACCAGTATCATTCGCTCTGCTGCACCATCCCTCCACCCCCCCCCCCCCCAATTGTCAGGTCAGTGGTGAGTCTGCTGTGCTAGTCGATGTAGTTGATACACTGATCAGCCATAACATTTAAACCATCTCGTTGTTTTTGCACTCACTGTCCATTTTATCAGCTCCACTTACCATATAGAAGCACTTTGAAGTTCTACAATTTACTGACAGTAGTCCATCTATTTCTCTACATACTTTTTTAGCCTTCTTTCACCCTGTTCTTTAATGGTCAGGACCCCCACAGGACCACCACAGAGCAGGTATTATTTAGGTGGTGGATTATTCTCAGCACTGCAGTGACAGTGACATGGTGTTGGTGTGTTAGTGTGTGGATCAGACACAGCTGCACTGCTGGAGTTTTTAAATACCGTGTCCACTCACTGTCCACTCTTAGACACTCCTACCTAGTTGGTCCACCTTGTAGATGTGAAGTCAAAGACGATCGCTCATCTATTGCTACTGTTTAAGTTGGACATCTTTTAGACCTTCATCAGTGATCACAGGACTTGGTTGGTGGACTATTTTCAATCCAGCAGTGACAGACTATCAGCATTGCTGTATCTTATCCACTCATACCAGCATAACACACGCTAACACACCAACACCATGTCAGTGTCACTGCAGTGCTGAGAATGATTCATCACCCAAATATTACCTACTATGTGGTGGTCCTGAAAGAGTCCTGACCATTGAAGAACAGCATGAAAGGGTGGTAACAAAGCATGCAGAGAAAAAGATGAACTACAGTCAGTAATTGTAGAAATTGGAAATCTTTCCACTTTTGCCAGTTAAATAAAGATTAAACAGAATTAACAATTAATTACATTCATTTTACAAAACACCCCAGGTTTCTTTCAACTGGGGATTGTGTTTACACTGCTGAAAAGTAGTCATTCTAAGCTTTTATGATACAGTCCCACGGGATGGGTTTAGAGGGCTGAGATTCATAAGTCATGGTTCTCAACTGCCATAATGTTACACACACAGCTGTTACAGTGTAGACATTTTTGGGGGCGGTCCTCACGTTTTTGTGTGTGAGAAATGTTTTTGGCGGGTTGAAAGTGTTCAGGAATGCGATTTAATCTTTAGAAAGGAGTGTGACTTTGGTTTATCACATCAGCACATTTCATCACCCAACTTTTTATTTGGTGGTCAGGTTGCACTTTTTATTGCCTTACATTTGGTCTCATTACTAAAGCCACAAAGGAGGAAGTTAACCTGAAATGCTTTAAAAGGAAAGGCATTTAGGTCTGCCTAAATTGTTTCTGACTGGGGTAGTGCGATTTGTGGTGTAGTGCTCAAGATGTGAAAAGTAGGGAGTGTTCTGGTGGCTGTAATTGGCCACAAATGCTCATTTTGTTTTCATTGTAAATATGCTGACAGCTGTCTTACTTGTGTGTATACACAGATCAGCCATAACATTATGACCACCTCTTTGTTTCTTCACTCACTGTCCATTTTGTCAGCTCCCCCTACCATATAGAAGCACTTTGTAGTTCTACAATTACTGACTCTACATTTCTTTTAAGCCTGCTTTCACCTGTTCTTTAATGGTCAGGACCACCACAGAGCAGGTATTATTTAGGTGGTGGATCATTCTCAGCACTGCAGTGACACTGATATGGTGGTGGTGTGCTAGTGTGTGTTGTGCTGGTATGAGTGGATCAGAAACAGCAGCGCTGCTGGAGTTTTTAAATACCGTGTCCACTCACTGTCCACTCTATTAGACACTCCTACCTAGTTGGTCCACCTTGTAGATGTAAAGTCAGAGATGATCGCTCATCTATTGCTGCTGTTTAAGTTGGTCATCTTCTAGACCTTCATCAGTGGTCACAGGACGCTGCCCACGGGGCGCTGTTGGTTGGATATTTTTGGTTTGTTGACTATTCTCAGTCCAGCAGTGACAGTGAGGTGTTTAAAAACTTCATCAGCACTGCTGTGTCTGATCCAACTGGCCGATAGCAGAATTTTCAGTTCTGCTATTGGCCAGTTGGATGTCTACATGTGTGGCTGTGTCTGAGGCGGGTGGACGAGATTGGCTGTGCCCTCACTCTGCATCACTTTTTGTTTTTGAAAGACCTCATCTAGCTGCTGCAAATGAATTCAAACAATATTTTTAGTTGACTTAAACCCTGATTTCGTTGACATCTACCTGTTAATCGATTATTCATTTACATACCTGTTCATGATCAATAATGGTAAAACTTCACAGCATCAGCACAGCCTTTCAGCTCAATAAAAGTGTTGACATCATGAACAAGTAAAAAGCTTTCTTATGTTCTTAATATTTTACTGTCTTTAACCGTTTATATGATTTCCCTCAGCACTACTTGCTGCATGCATGACCGTGCAAGTCGTATTTGGTCCAGTCACTGGTTGGCGGCATTAAGCGCAGTCTTAAAAAATGCCGTCTGCAGCAGTCAGAGGCCGACTGTAGAGAGCTTTCAAAGAAAAGCTGAAAGTTTTCCAAGACCCAAATCATCAAAAGTTTGTGAATCCTTAAAACTGGCACAAAACAAAAAGGTGCTTTGTACACTGTGTAAAGCTTTGATGGTACCACAGCAGCACTAGCGCGATGTTGGACGTCTATATTGTTTCATTATGTTTTTTAATTGTGGAGATCTTGGAATACCGTATTCCTTAGTGAGTTCAGTTAGGGCGCATGAGACGGAGCAAAACTTTTACTTCTATATTGTTTCATTATGCTTCTTAATCGTGGAGATCTTGGATTACTGTATTCCTTAACGAGTTCAGTTAGGGCGCATGAGACGCGGCAAAACTTTTACTTCTATATTGTTTCATTATGCTTCTTAATCACAGAGATCTTGGAATACCGTATTCCTTAGCAAGTTCAGTTAGGGCGCATGAGATGTGGCAAAACTTTTACTTCTATATTGTTTCATTATGCTTTTTAATCGTGGAGATCTTGGAATACTGTATTCCTTAGTGAGTTCAGTTAGGGCGCATGAGATGTGGCAAAACTTTTACTTCTATATTGTTTCATTATGCTTCTTAATCACAGAGATCTTGGAATACCGTATTCCTTAGCAAGTTCAGTTAGACGACCGCGCACTTTGCTGCGTTGGGGTCCTGATTTTTGCGGTTGCAGTCCTAGTGGCAGCCCTAGATTTTACCATATTTTATAAACCACTTAATTCAGTCTTGTGACGAACTCTGACTGAGTCATCCTGAACGCTGGCTACAGGGCAGGAACAAACCCTGTACGTGAAGTCTATTTTAGGGCATCTTACTCACTCACCCACTCGCATCTACTGGGAATTTCCAATTCTCTGATGTGGACTGAGCTTTGAGAGGTGGTGGTAGCTCAGCAGTTAAGTTACTGGATTAGTAATCAGAGAGTTACCGCATCTTTCTTTTTTTGCTTTATTTATTTTTGATATTGCTTTCATCAACCTCTTGATTATGGTCAGGGTCACAGCGAGCCCTGTTTAGAAGGGAACCACTGGGCACAACAGTGGAAATACCTTGGGATGGGTGACAATCCATAGCAGACCACCCAAGCTAATGCACCCAATCATGTCTGTGTAGACCTCCCGGATCTCACGGCTTGCCCGAGTGCCTCTCTTTTTGTCTCATGTCACCCAGATAGCTATTAGTGTTGGAGTGGTTGTATGTGCCTCTATTTTGGGGCATCTTAGTCACTCAACCACTCACATCTACATGAATTTTTCAATCCACTGATGTGGACTGAGCTTCGAGAAGTGGTGGTAGCTCAGCAAATAAGGTACCCAGTAAAGCTGGGTAGCGGCTTGCTACTGCTACTCTTTATAGTTAGTATGACATATTTGCTCTGAACATCTGATGAAGAACGTCATCACAGGCTCAACTATAGCAAACCTATTTTTATGTGTACACATGTGCAGCAGGAAATGGACAATAGTTCATTAGTAGGGATGTAACGATGCACCACAAGACAGTTAAAAATCGGTGCAAATGCCATACGATTCGAATCGGTTATTCATTTGAGATGAATCGATATTCACTTTGAACAGCAGAGGGCACGCCTCTCAGGTGGCACAGCGGTAAAAACACACGCTGGAACCAGAGCCGGGAACATTAACGAACGATTGGCTTGTTTTTCAGATATGGGTGGGATTAAGCCAGATAGGGTCTCTCTCATAACTAATGCAATTATGACCTCTGCTGGCTGATTGATGGTGCCTGCACAGAGGTGAGAAAAGAGTGCTGTAAGGGTGTGTCTGTCCATCCTCGTCAAAGTGTAGGTGACAAGGTGCGTACGGCATGCTGCCCACGTGTTGGAGGGGGCATGGGTTAGCTTCGTTCTCCTCAATCACAGCAGGAATCGGCATTGGTGGAGAGGAAGCATGACACAATCGGGCAATTGGACGTGCTAAAAAGAGAGAAAAAGGGAGAAAATGCATAAATAAAATACATAAAAAATTAACAGCAGAGGGCACTGGCGCTATTCACCTTGCCTGGTTGATGGCACTTCACAAAGTTGCCAGGTAGGTGATTTTCCAGCCAAATTTATTTACGTGAGGATACTTTCTTTATTTGTATTATTCATTTATTTATATAATATTGGATTTGTTTTAAAATTTCATTTCAGTTTTTTTATACAATAAGCATTATTTGGCATAGTTTGTACCTACCTCAGAAATTAAAGGGCATAAATAGATAAATAAAAGATAAGAACAAATACAGTATTTTATTTTTTTAAGAGAAATAATAAAAGGAAACTTTGTCATCATTGGTCTTCGATTTCATTTTGTTCAAAAAAATCTGGAAGAAATCGTATCATGAACCCAGTATCGTGGGTAGAGTGTTACATCCCTATTCATTAGGTATGGTTTGGGTAGTATTGGACTGTAGGGTGCCATGCAGTAGAAATTGGGCATTCGTGCCCAAATTTGTTGGGTTTTAAATAGGGATGTAACGATACACTACCCACGATGCCATGCGATTCACGATACTGGGTTCACGATACGATATAAAATAAAATACTGTATTTGTGCTGTACTGTATTTATCTAAATAATGAATTCTGAGGTAGGTACACACTATGCAAAGCGATTTTAAATTAATCCCAATTTGGCAACCGGGCGTATAGCTCCAGTGACGTCAACCAGGCGAGGTGTATAGCGCCAGTGCTGTTTAAAGTAAATATCGATTCATTTTACGTGTCAAATCGATTTGAATCGTGGAATTTTTGTATCGGTTATTAACTGTCTTGTAATGCATCGGTACATCCCTAGTTTCAAAAATGTACGATGTGTTTTATGAACAATAAATAATCCAAATTTGATCTTAGTTTAGTAATTATGTTCTCCCCGTGTCCGTGTGTATTTCCTCTGGGTGCTCCGATTTCCTCCCACAGTCCAAAGACATGCAAGTGAGGTGAATTGGAGACACTAAATTGTCCATGACTGTGTTTGATAGAACCTTGTGAACTAATGAATCTTGTGTAATGAGTAACTACCGTTCCTGTCATGAATGTAACCTAAGTGTAAAACATGACGTTAAAATTCTAATAAACAAACAAACAGGTTAGTAATTAAGGAACTTGAGTATTGATCAAAAGGGTACTAGCTCAAGTCCAACCACTACCGGGTTGCCACTGTTGGCCCTTTGAGCAAACCACTTATTCACTTAACATATGCAAAGAACTAACAATAACGTAGTAGTGCGAATATGAAAGGACTTAACAAGCTACAGTCACCATACCCACTAAAACCAAATGCTTTAGAGTGGTGCTCTATTACAGACAGGGCAGTTGTAAACTAGGAGTTAAGGTACTGAACTAGTAAGCAGAAGGTCACTGGTTCAAACCCCACCACTGTTAGGTTGCCACTGTTGGGCCCTTGAGTAAGGCCCTGAAACCCTCAATTGCTTAGACTGTAAGTCGCTTTGGATAAAAGCATCTGCTAAATGCCGAAAGTGTAAATATGTAAATATTATAATTCAGAAAAGCCTATAATAGGTGAAGCCTCGGCCACCCCCCTGTTGGACATAGCCAGTCATGTCTGTATGTGGCTTTCCTGAATTTGAACCCCAGGTCCCTGCTCTAGTGGGCTAGTGTACGCCACCTAAGTGCCAATCTATTGCTTTTTAGTGCAGAAAGAACTTTACATTATCTGTGTTTTTCTAAACTGCATTATTCCTTTGATACACACAAAGCCGTCTCAGATAAAAGCCTTATGTCTCCGCCGGCGGCTGAAAGAACGTTTTTTAAACGGAACAGCAATCAAGTTTTTATCACTTTGCTAACATGAACCCAGTGTTTTGGTAAAAAAAAGAAGTCTGTTTAAGCTAGACTGATCCTCGACCTGATAAAGACCCATTACATGCTAATTGTTACTCATTTGCAATCTTTTAAGATTACTATCAAGGTAGTGTGTGTGTCATTCTCAGTGTGTTAATGTCTAACACAGAAAAATGCTTTCATCAGCTTCAAATTGCTATCGTTGTGTTTCTTGCTTTGATGACCATTCCAATGTCGCAAGTACTTTTTTCACTTATTTAAATTTTATATCATGT
Organism: Trichomycterus rosablanca; assembly: GCF_030014385.1. Taxonomy (NCBI): domain Eukaryota; kingdom Metazoa; phylum Chordata; class Actinopteri; order Siluriformes; family Trichomycteridae; genus Trichomycterus; species Trichomycterus rosablanca. Next base: position 11,771,317 of record NC_086006.1, on the reverse strand, counting down.
TCATCAACCACTTGATCCTGGTCAGGGTCACAGTGACCCCGGTTTTGAAGGTAAACACTGGGCACAATGCAGGGCGGACAGGGCGACAATTCATTGCAGGCCATTCAAACTAACCATGTCTGGTTGCAGTCATGTCACCCCGGATCTTAACCCTGTCTGCTCCAGGGGCTGACCCTGCGCTCTGACTCCTGCTTCCAAACAAGTTTGGATACTGTACATGTGTATATGTACTCATACCTAGGGAACCTTTTAGTATCTCTACTTAACCTGACTGCATGTCTTTGGACTGTGGGAGGAAACCAGAGCACCCAGAGGAAACCCACACAGACATGGAGAGAACATGCAAACTCCAAACAGGAAGGACCCAGACCTTTTCACCTGGGAATCGAACCTAGAACTTTCTTGCTGTGAGGCGACACTGCTACCTACCGAGTCACCGTGCCTCCCTTTTTTAAAAACCTGCTTAATAGTGTGCCAACTTTTTATTTATTTTTATTTTTTGCATTTTCTCTCCTTTTTCTCCCCCTTTAGCTGCGCCACCTGAGCGGCTATAGTGTGCCAACTTTTAAGTATTTAATTATTACTTATTTTTAAAATACCTCGCGAGAAGGGTGCCCAGGTGGTGCAGCGGGATATTCCCCTAGCACACCAGCGCCAAGATTCTGAACACCCCGGTTCGAATCTCGGCTCTGCTACTGGTCGGCTGGGCGCCATCTAGCGGGCACAATTGGCGGTGCCTGCAGCAGACACAAATTGGCCACCGTGTCTGCTGTGTGGGAAAATGACCGGACCAAGTGGGTGGGGTCTTCAAACGCCTGTGCAAGGACCCTGGTTAGCAGACCGAGGGGCCTGTGTCTGTGCACGGGCTTATAAGAAGGGGTCCGCTAGGACTGTGCACGTGTTGGAAGGCACGTGAGCAGCAGTATACTCTCCTCGAATGCAATCAGGTATCCACAGCAGCCGGACAGATCGACTACGCTAAATCTTAAGAAAAGGGGAGAAATTGCATAAAAAAAACCTACTGCCATTTTAATAATGGTAACGGGCAGCAAGTGGCCCATGGGCCGTAGTTTGGACATCCCTGATCACACCCTGAATCTCATGGCTTTCCCGTGTCACCCAGATAGCTATAAGTGTATCAGTGGTTGTTTGTACCTCTAAGTTTATGGCTCGCTCACTTTGCTAGAGTAGTTTTTCCAGGTCAGGTGACTTGGCAGAATAGCTGAAATTAAGATAAGTATTAGAAATACTTGGCGTTCCTCTTCACTTGTACTGTTCATTTCTTTAATGCCACTTATCCACTGAATGCAATCCTATGGTACAGTAATTTTTCAAATCCATGATCCCACATTTATGCCCCATTTCTATTGCATGGTACACCACAGTTCTGGATTTAGATGTGTACCATAGTGTACTATCCATGCTGTTCCTAATGTGCTATTGTCTGTTTGCACAATGGTTCCTATGTAATACTCAACTCTGTGAGACCCTAATTCTGCCAGGTGAAAAGAAACGTTTGTTCGTTGCACGTATGTCGGAGGGAGGGTGGAATGGTCTGCATCCCTCTTTGAGCGGGGGTGGGGTGCTACAGCAATTAGAAAGAAAATTGAATATTACTACAAAAAAGGTGGAAAATGATTAAATAAATAAAGAATTGAATAACCAATACAGTGAAAGTGTGTAGTACCCTGTAATTGTAATACTTAATGTTTTTGGGCTTGTTTATATAACCTTAGTTTGATTTTATTTAGATATATTTTATACTAGTGCAATTATAAAAAAAGAAAAAAGAAAAAAAAGCAGATTGTTGAAGCAGCCTGCCAAGAAACCAATGTTTGTTGTTTTTATTGTTTCTAGAAATCTGTACACTGATTTACTTGGTGCATGCTGACTTTGCAGCTGTATTTATGCATGCTTTATTAATAAAAGGAAGAACATTCCTATGTTTTCTTAGTAAAAGAAAAAAGGTCAAGGTATAAGCATCTATAACTGTTCTTTGTTCTTCTGGGAATGACATTACTTTTAAGGCCAAAAGTTGCAGTACCCCTCTGGGATGTTTCCTTTATCCAGACACGCTCACATTACAGGTCGGAAGAACCTAGTGTTTTAGTTTTCCCTTATGAAAAGCCTGCTCTGGTCATTTATTCCATAGTTGGACCTTTGTGTCCATTCAGGGAGGCAAAAGGGAGGAAAAGTCTGACAAGACCATAAGTTACATTTTTCATCAGATGGGTGTTCTATCTCACCACACTAATGTATTGTAATTATATAATGGTAAATTATACACCAATCAGCCATAACATTAAAACCACCTCCTCGTTTCTACACACATCGTCCATTTTATCAGCTTCATTACCATATAGAAGCACTTTGTAGTTCTACAGTTACTGACTGTAGTCCATCTGTTGCTCTGCATGCTTTATTAGCCTCCTTTCATGCTGTTCTTCAATGGTCAGGACCCCCACAGGACCACCACAGAGCAGGTATTATTTAGGTGGTGGATAATTCTCAGCAGTTAGTGTGTGTTGTGCTGGTATGAGTGGATAAGACACAGCAGCTGTTTTTTTAAACACCTCACTGTCACTGCTGGACTGAGAATAGTCCACCAACCAAAATATCCAGCCAACAGCTCCCCATGGGCAACGTCTTGTGACCACTGATGAACGTCTAGAAGATGACCAACTTAAACAGCAGCAATAGATGTGTGATCGTCTCTCACTTTACATCTACAAGGTGGACCAACTAGGTTGTGGACACGGTATTTAAAAACTCCAGAAGCGCTGCTGTGTCTGATCCACTCATACCAGCACAACACACAATAACACACCACCACCATGTCAGTGTCACTGCAGTGCTGAGAAGTATCCACCACCCAAATAATATCTGCTCTGTGGTGGCCCTGTAGGGGTCCTGACCATTGAAGAACAAGGTGAAAGCAGGTAAAAAAGGTATGTTGTAAGTGGAGCTGATAAAATGGACAGTGTGTGTAGAAACAAGGAGGTGGTTTTAATGTTATGGCTGGTGTAAGTATGATTGTTTTTAGTATTATTATTCTCTACATTAGTATTTGCAATTTCAGTTCTGTGCTTTTTGCTACAACTGGTTAAACCCAGCCTCGATTACTAGACACTTAATCTTAAAACAGATCTGAAGTGGTTGTGGCCATTCTACTGATGATCGTTGGCTTAAGGGCTGGCCTGAAAGTATGCTTTGTGAGGTAACTCTCCGTCATGCATCACTGAAACACGGCTTGGAGGCAGGAAAGGGTGTTTTCTTCCTGTAGGCTTACCCCATCCCCCAGTGACACCCTCAGTGCTCTGGACCCCTTGCCCTGAAAAAAGAATTATAGTAAGCTCACAGACTATGATGGGATGTCTGTGCTGAGCCTACGCATTTACATTACATTGTCTTTAGCAGATGCTCTTATCCAGAGCAACTTTCAGAAGTGCTTCTTCAGGAAACATTTCAATAGTCCAGTACAAATAAACAATGGTTTAGGAACACAATACTCAATTGGTGAAAATGAAGAAACAGATCAGCATATTAGAGAAGGTGCTCTTGTGCTGAATAACCTTCCAAAGACTAGAACCTATATTTGTAGTGCAGGTAAACAGAAGGCCAGCTGGCCATGATTAGCCTGCCTTTCTGATTTGTAGTGCTCATTCCTTATTATTTTGGTGTTTGACATCATAGTGGGATTTCCCCACAGACTGTGATGTAAATGTGTGTTGCATCCATTTGTTTTTAATTGAAAACTGTAATGAGGAGTATTGTAATAAAATAGAAATAAGGCAGTATTTAATTTCAGCCATAACATTAAAACCACCTCCTTGTTTTTACACTCACTGTCCATGTTATCTGCTCCACTTACCATACAGACTCACTTTGTAGTTCTATGATTATGATTCTACGATTATGATTATCTGTTTCTCTGCATGCTTTGTTAGCCCCTGTTTATGCTGTTCTATAATGGTCAGGACCCCCACAGGACCACTACAGAGCAAGTATTAGTTAGGTGGTGTGTTAGTGTGTGTTGTGCTGGTATGAGTGGATGAGACACAGCAACGCTGATGGAGTTTTTAAACACCTCACTGTCACTGCTGGACTGAGAATAGTCCACCAACCAAAAATATCCAGCCAACAGCGCCCCGTGGGCAGAGTCCTGTGACCACTGATGAAGGTCTAGAAGATGACCAACTCAAACATCAGCAATAGATGAGCAATCGTCTCTGACTTTGACTTCTACAAGGTGGACCAACTAGGTAGGGGTGTCTAATAGAGTGGACAGTGAGTGGACACGGTATTTAAAAACTTCAGCAGCACTGCTGTGTCTGATCCACTCATATCAGCATG